>NW_026608212.1:0-81600 GCF_029499605.1 Hyla sarda | reverse complement strand
CTGATGGGGTATGCATTAGACGAAAAAAAAGAAGAAAAAGAAGAATAATACGCCCAGAAAAGAGGCGAAAAGGAGAAAAACGTAAAAAAAACTTGAAAAAAAAGTAAGAGGAAGAGAAGGGAAAAAAAGGTGAAAATGGGTTTAAAAGTGATTTCGGCGGAGAAATATATATATATATATATATATATATATATATATATATATATATATATACGCGCACACACACACATATATATAAACGTATTCTCCGTTGAGATATTGCAGCCGCTGCTGTGTCCAGGCCCAGGAGCCTTAGCACTGTGCTGTGATGTCACTCAATACCACTGACATCACTAGGTGTAAACAACATCTCTCCTTTGCTGTGTATGTGACTATGGAGCTGTTTGGTGATGTCGTCTATTATGGCCTTCATAGAAGCAACAGGAGATTGTTGCATCCATCTAGAACCCTCAGAACTACAGTGCTATGATGTCACTCACTTCCACAGGCCTTGCAGAGTGTAAACAACAACAACCCAGCTTTGTTGTGTATGTAACCATAGGGATTTGTGATGTCACCTAGAACCTTCACAGCAGCGACAGCTTTATGAGGAGCATCAGCACTGCTCTGCCTGAGCAGAACCATCACCGCCATAGGTTGTCAAATAACCCGGATTTAACCCACACAGGTAAGTCCAATGGGGTGCAGGCATGTCCTCTATGCTTACAGCTTCCCGTGGGTGTTGGTTTGATACCGTTTGGGGACAGCCAAGGAGGCATCTGCAGGCAACAAAGGTAGGTGTGTGCTTGTGTGTGTGTTTCCTATGCAGATCCTAAGCCCAGTGTCACATGCAAGTAGGAGGAGTAAGAAGGGTTCCTGGCAAATCCGGGTTATGGATTGCATTTAAAAAGGCCCCGTGGGAGTGCAATGGGCCCCTGTCTTGCTGCTTAGCAATAATGGTATGGGTTTAGGTTCTGCTGTGTGTACTGGTGGTTGACTGCCCCCCAGCCCAGAGTGTGCATGGAAAATTGTCTGGCAGCCTCCCTGACAGCAAGCAGTGATAGTGCCCATGAAGGGCACCTTGTTGGGCCCGCCCCTTTCACGGTTATCGCTTCTCGGCCTTTTGGCTAAGATCAAGTGTAGTATCTGTTCTTATCAGTTTAATATCTGATACGTCCCCTATCTGGGGACCATATATTAAATGGATTTTTGAGAACGGGGGCCGATTTCGAAGCTTGCTTCCGTCGCCCTATGCATTGACCCGATATGGCAGTATCTTCGGGTACAGTGCACCACCCCCTTACAGGGTTAAAAAGAAAGATTCCTACTTTCATTGCTACCTGCTTGCTGGCTAGCCAGCTAGCCAGCCCTGTGGGCCTTGCTGCTGCTGCAGCCAAAAAACAAAAGGTGGTGCTGCTGCTGCTTCTGCTGCTTCTGCTTCTGCTTGTGTCTGGCGCCGCTGTTGGAGCGTCCAGGCACAGGACTTCTGCTGCTGCTGACTAAATGGCCTCCTTAATTGGATCATTTGAGTAGCCAGCACACCTGTGCAGGTAGGGCATGACATGATAGGCAGCTGCCTTGATAGCGGGTGGGTGCTGAATGTTCCTAATTGACAAAATAAGATTAATGCTTATGAAGAAATATAAAATCTCATCCCTTCCCCAATATCGCGCCACACCCCTACCCCTTAATTCCCTGGTTGAACTTGATGGACATATGTCTTTTTTCGACCGTACTAACTATGTAACTATGTAACATAACATGGGGGGGGGGGGGGGGGGGTCTCCTGGCTGTTCACACAGGTGTGTCATTGCTGTACATTGACCATGCATTGCTTCTGTGGTATTGCAAAGGCAAAGACAAATGCTTCCAGCCATCCATTGCACTAATGGATTGGTCATCAGCTGGCTGTCTATGTCCCGCATCAATATAGACCAAAGTACAGAGGGTTAGGCTATGCTATTGTGCACCTACCTGATGCATCAGAAGGTGCGAGGCCCTTGCTAAATTCTGTGCACAGACTTTGAGATCTATACTTTAGACTGTATCTAAACCTGCTCCAACATGGACTGACATTCTGGCCTACTTTCAGCCGATGCGACTTGTCTGTCGCTGAACAGTCGCTTTTTATGTATTCAGCACCTATGTATAATGTTGTAAAAATGCTCTAGAAGCTAAAGTCGCAGAAATGTCACACATATTTGGCCTGCAACTTTCTGTGCGACAAATTCAGACAGGAAAAATCAGTATAAATCCTTAGAAAATTATCCCCCAGTGTCTCCATCTGCTGGCGGTATTGAATAAGCATTGCTGCACTGATGGGGTATGCATTAGACGAAAAAAAAGAAGAAAAAGAAGAATAATACGCCCAGAAAAGAGGCGAAAAGGAGAAAAACGTAAAAAAACTTGAAAAAAAAGTAAGAGGAAGAGAAGGGAAAAAAAGGTGGAAATGGGTTTAAAAGTGATTTCGGCGGAGAAATATATATATATATATATATATATATATATATATATATATATATATACGCGCACACACACACATATATATAAACGTATTCTCCGTTGAGATATTGCAGCCGCTGCTGTGTCCAGGCCCAGGAGCCTTAGCACTGTGCTGTGATGTCACTCAATACCACTGACATCACTAGGTGTAAACAACATCTCTCCTTTGCTGTGTATGTGACTATGGAGCTGTTTGGTGATGTCGTCTATTATGGCCTTCATAGAAGCAACAGGAGATTGTTGCATCCATCTAGAACCCTCAGAACTACAGTGCTATGATGTCACTCACTTCCACAGGCCTTGCAGAGTGTAAACAACAACAACCCAGCTTTGTTGTGTATGTAACCATAGGGATTTGTGATGTCACCTAGAACCTTCACAGCAGCGACAGCTTTATGAGGAGCATCAGCACTGCTCTGCCTGAGCAGAACCATCACCGCCATAGGTTGTCAAATAACCCGGATTTAACCCACACAGGTAAGTCCAATGGGGTGCAGGCATGTCCTCTATGCTTACAGCTTCCCGTGGGTGTTGGTTTGATACCGTTTGGGGACAGCCAAGGAGGCATCTGCAGGCAACAAAGGTAGGTGTGTGCTTGTGTGTGTGTTTCCTATGCAGATCCTAAGCCCAGTGTCACATGCAAGTAGGAGGAGTAAGAAGGGTTCCTGGCAAATCCGGGTTATGGATTGCATTTAAAAAGGCCCCGTGGGAGTGCAATGGGCCCCTGTCTTGCTGCTTAGCAATAATGGTATGGGTTTAGGTTCTGCTGTGTGTACTGGTGGTTGACTGCCCCCCAGCCCAGAGTGTGCATGGAAAATTGTCTGGCAGCCTCCCTGACAGCAAGCAGTGATAGTGCCCATGAAGGGCACCTTGTTGGGCCCGCCCCTTTCACGGTTATCGCTTCTCGGCCTTTTGGCTAAGATCAAGTGTAGTATCTGTTCTTATCAGTTTAATATCTGATACGTCCCCTATCTGGGGACCATATATTAAATGGATTTTTGAGAACGGGGGCCGATTTCGAAGCTTGCTTCCGTCGCCCTATGCATTGACCCGATATGGCAGTATCTTCGGGTACAGTGCACCACCCCCTTACAGGGTTAAAAAGAAAGATTCCTACTTTCATTGCTACCTGCTTGCTGGCTAGCCAGCTAGCCAGCCCTGTGGGCCTTGCTGCTGCTGCAGCCAAAAAACAAAAGGTGGTGCTGCTGCTGCTTCTGCTTCTGCTTGTGTCTGGCCGCTGTTGGAGCGTCCAGGCACAGGACTTCTGCTGCTGCTGACTAAATGGCCTCCTTAATTGGATCATTTGAGTAGCCAGCACACCTGTGCAGGTAGGGCATGACATGATAGGCAGCTGCCTTGATAGCGGGTGGGTGCTGAATGTTCCTAATTGACAAAATAAGATTAATGCTTATGAAGAAATATAAAATCTCATCCCTTCCCCAATATCGCGCCACACCCCTACCCCTTAATTCCCTGGTTGAACTTGATGGACATATGTCTTTTTTCGACCGTACTAACTATGTAACTATGTAACATAACATGGGGGGGGGGGGGGGGGTCTCCTGGCTGTTCACACAGGTGTGTCATTGCTGTACATTGACCATGCATTGCTTCTGTGGTATTGCAAAGGCAAAGACAAATGCTTCCAGCCATCCATTGCACTAATGGATTGGTCATCAGCTGGCTGTCTATGTCCCGCATCAATATAGACCAAAGTACAGAGGGTTAGGCTATGCTATTGTGCACCTACCTGATGCATCAGAAGGTGCGAGGCCCTTGCTAAATTCTGTGCACAGACTTTGAGATCTATACTTTAGACTGTATCTAAACCTGCTCCAACATGGACTGACATTCTGGCCTACTTTCAGCCGATGCGACTTGTCTGTCGCTGAACAGTCGCTTTTTATGTATTCAGCACCTATGTATAATGTTGTAAAAATGCTCTAGAAGCTAAAGTCGCAGAAATGTCACACATATTTGGCCTGCAACTTTCTGTGCGACAAATTCAGACAGGAAAAATCAGTATAAATCCTTAGAAAATTATCCCCCAGTGTCTCCATCTGTTGGCGGTATTGAATAAGCATTGCTGCACTGATGGGGTATGCATTAGACGAAAAAAAAGAAGAAAAAGAAGAATAATACGCCCAGAAAAGAGGCGAAAAGGAGAAAAACGTAAAAAAACGTGAAAAAAAAGTAAGAGGAAGAGAAGGGAAAAAAAGGTGGAAATGGGTTTAAAAGTGATTTCGGCGGAGAAATATATATATATATATATATATATATATATATATATATATATATATACGCGCACACACACACATATATATAAACGTATTCTCCGTTGAGATATTGCAGCCGCTGCTGTGTCCAGGCCCAGGAGCCTTAGCACTGTGCTGTGATGTCACTCAATACCACTGACATCACTAGGTGTAAACAACATCTCTCCTTTGCTGTGTATGTGACTATGGAGCTGTTTGGTGATGTCGTCTATTATGGCCTTCATAGAAGCAACAGGAGATTGTTGCATCCATCTAGAACCCTCAGAACTACAGTGCTATGATGTCACTCACTTCCACAGGCCTTGCAGAGTGTAAACAACAACAACCCAGCTTTGTTGTGTATGTAACCATAGGGATTTGTGATGTCACCTAGAACCTTCACAGCAGCGACAGCTTTATGAGGAGCATCAGCACTGCTCTGCCTGAGCAGAACCATCACCGCCATAGGTTGTCAAATAACCCGGATTTAACCCACACAGGTAAGTCCAATGGGGTGCAGGCATGTCCTCTATGCTTACAGCTTCCCGTGGGTGTTGGTTTGATACCGTTTGGGGACAGCCAAGGAGGCATCTGCAGGCAACAAAGGTAGGTGTGTGCTTGTGTGTGTGTTTCCTATGCAGATCCTAAGCCCAGTGTCACATGCAAGTAGGAGGAGTAAGAAGGGTTCCTGGCAAATCCGGGTTATGGATTGCATTTAAAAAGGCCCCGTGGGAGTGCAATGGGCCCCTGTCTTGCTGCTTAGCAATAATGGTATGGGTTTAGGTTCTGCTGTGTGTACTGGTGGTTGACTGCCCCCCAGCCCAGAGTGTGCATGGAAAATTGTCTGGCAGCCTCCCTGACAGCAAGCAGTGATAGTGCCCATGAAGGGCACCTTGTTGGGCCCGCCCCTTTCACGGTTATCGCTTCTCGGCCTTTTGGCTAAGATCAAGTGTAGTATCTGTTCTTATCAGTTTAATATCTGATACGTCCCCTATCTGGGGACCATATATTAAATGGATTTTTGAGAACGGGGGCCGATTTCGAAGCTTGCTTCCGTCGCCCTATGCATTGACCCGATATGGCAGTATCTTCGGGTACAGTGCACCACCCCCTTACAGGGTTAAAAAGAAAGATTCCTACTTTCATTGCTACCTGCTTGCTGGCTAGCCAGCTAGCCAGCCCTGTGGGCCTTGCTGCTGCTGCAGCCAAAAAACAAAAGGTGGTGCTGCTGCTGCTTCTGCTGCTTCTGCTTCTGCTTGTGTCTGGCCGCTGTTGGAGCGTCCAGGCACAGGACTTCTGCTGCTGCTGACTAAATGGCCTCCTTAATTGGATCATTTGAGTAGCCAGCACACCTGTGCAGGTAGGGCATGACATGATAGGCAGCTGCCTTGATAGCGGGTGGGTGCTGAATGTTCCTAATTGACAAAATAAGATTAATGCTTATGAAGAAATATAAAATCTCATCCCTTCCCCAATATCGCGCCACACCCCTACCCCTTAATTCCCTGGTTGAACTTGATGGACATATGTCTTTTTTCGACCGTACTAACTATGTAACTATGTAACATAACATGGGGGGGGGGGGGGGGTCTCCTGGCTGTTCACACAGGTGTGTCATTGCTGTACATTGACCATGCATTGCTTCTGTGGTATTGCAAAGGCAAAGACAAATGCTTCCAGCCATCCATTGCACTAATGGATTGGTCATCAGCTGGCTGTCTATGTCCCGCATCAATATAGACCAAAGTACAGAGGGTTAGGCTATGCTATTGTGCACCTACCTGATGCATCAGAAGGTGCGAGGCCCTTGCTAAATTCTGTGCACAGACTTTGAGATCTATACTTTAGACTGTATCTAAACCTGCTCCAACATGGACTGACATTCTGGCCTACTTTCAGCCGATGCGACTTGTCTGTCGCTGAACAGTCGCTTTTTATGTATTCAGCACCTATGTATAATGTTGTAAAAATGCTCTAGAAGCTAAAGTCACAGAAATGTCACACATATTTGGCCTGCAACTTTCTGTGCGACAAATTCAGACAGGAAAAATCAGTATAAATCCTTAGAAAATTATCCCCCAGTGTCTCCATCTGCTGGCGGTATTGAATAAGCATTGCTGCACTGATGGGGTATGCATTAGACGAAAAAAAAGAAGAAAAAGAAGAATAATACGCCCAGAAAAGAGGCGAAAAGGAGAAAAACGTAAAAAAACTTGAAAAAAAAGTAAGAGGAAGAGAAGGGAAAAAAAGGTGGAAATGGGTTTAAAAGTGATTTCGGCGGAGAAATATATATATATATATATATATATATATATATATATATATATACGCGCACACACACACATATATATAAACGTATTCTCCGTTGAGATATTGCAGCCGCTGCTGTGTCCAGGCCCAGGAGCCTTAGCACTGTGCTGTGATGTCACTCAATACCACTGACATCACTAGGTGTAAACAACATCTCTCCTTTGCTGTGTATGTGACTATGGAGCTGTTTGGTGATGTCGTCTATTATGGCCTTCATAGAAGCAACAGGAGATTGTTGCATCCATCTAGAACCCTCAGAACTACAGTGCTATGATGTCACTCACTTCCACAGGCCTTGCAGAGTGTAAACAACAACAACCCAGCTTTGTTGTGTATGTAACCATAGGGATTTGTGATGTCACCTAGAACCTTCACAGCAGCGACAGCTTTATGAGGAGCATCAGCACTGCTCTGCCTGAGCAGAACCATCACCGCCATAGGTTGTCAAATAACCCGGATTTAACCCACACAGGTAAGTCCAATGGGGTGCAGGCATGTCCTCTATGCTTACAGCTTCCCGTGGGTGTTGGTTTGATACCGTTTGGGGACAGCCAAGGAGGCATCTGCAGGCAACAAAGGTAGGTGTGTGCTTGTGTGTGTGTTTCCTATGCAGATCCTAAGCCCAGTGTCACATGCAAGTAGGAGGAGTAAGAAGGGTTCCTGGCAAATCCGGGTTATGGATTGCATTTAAAAAGGCCCCGTGGGAGTGCAATGGGCCCCTGTCTTGCTGCTTAGCAATAATGGTATGGGTTTAGGTTCTGCTGTGTGTACTGGTGGTTGACTGCCCCCCAGCCCAGAGTGTGCATGGAAAATTGTCTGGCAGCCTCCCTGACAGCAAGCAGTGATAGTGCCCATGAAGGGCACCTTGTTGGGCCCGCCCCTTTCACGGTTATCGCTTCTCGGCCTTTTGGCTAAGATCAAGTGTAGTATCTGTTCTTATCAGTTTAATATCTGATACGTCCCCTATCTGGGGACCATATATTAAATGGATTTTTGAGAACGGGGGCCGATTTCGAAGCTTGCTTCCGTCGCCCTATGCATTGACCCGATATGGCAGTATCTTCGGGTACAGTGCACCACCCCCTTACAGGGTTAAAAAGAAAGATTCCTACTTTCATTGCTACCTGCTTGCTGGCTAGCCAGCTAGCCAGCCCTGTGGGCCTTGCTGCTGCTGCAGCCAAAAAACAAAAGGTGGTGCTGCTGCTGCTTCTGCTGCTTCTGCTTCTGCTTGTGTCTGGCCGCTGTTGGAGCGTCCAGGCACAGGACTTCTGCTGCTGCTGACTAAATGGCCTCCTTAATTGGATCATTTGAGTAGCCAGCACACCTGTGCAGGTAGGGCATGACATGATAGGCAGCTGCCTTGATAGCGGGTGGGTGCTGAATGTTCCTAATTGACAAAATAAGATTAATGCTTATGAAGAAATATAAAATCTCATCCCTTCCCCAATATCGCGCCACACCCCTACCCCTTAATTCCCTGGTTGAACTTGATGGACATATGTCTTTTTTCGACCGTACTAACTATGTAACTATGTAACATAACATGGGGGGGGGGGGGGGGTCTCCTGGCTGTTCACACAGGTGTGTCATTGCTGTACATTGACCATGCATTGCTTCTGTGGTATTGCAAAGGCAAAGACAAATGCTTCCAGCCATCCATTGCACTAATGGATTGGTCATCAGCTGGCTGTCTATGTCCCGCATCAATATAGACCAAAGTACAGAGGGTTAGGCTATGCTATTGTGCACCTACCTGATGCATCAGAAGGTGCGAGGCCCTTGCTAAATTCTGTGCACAGACTTTGAGATCTATGCTTTAGACTGTATCTAAACCTGCTCCAACATGGACTGACATTCTGGCCTACTTTCAGCCGATGCGACTTGTCTGTCGCTGAACAGTCGCTTTTTATGTATTCAGCACCTATGTATAATGTTGTAAAAATGCTCTAGAAGCTAAAGTCGCAGAAATGTCACACATATTTGGCCTGCAACTTTCTGTGCGACAAATTCAGACAGGAAAAATCAGTATAAATCCTTAGAAAATTATCCCCCAGTGTCTCCATCTGCTGGCGGTATTGAATAAGCATTGCTGCACTGATGGGGTATGCATTAGACGAAAAAAAAGAAGAAAAAGAAGAATAATACGCCCAGAAAAGAGGCGAAAAGGAGAAAAACGTAAAAAAACGTGAAAAAAAAGTAAGAGGAAGAGAAGGGAAAAAAAGGTGGAAATGGGTTTAAAAGTGATTTCGGCGGAGAAATATATATATATATATATATATATATATATATATATATATATACGCGCACACACACACATATATATAAACGTATTCTCCGTTGAGATATTGCAGCCGCTGCTGTGTCCAGGCCCAGGAGCCTTAGCACTGTGCTGTGATGTCACTCAATACCACTGACATCACTAGGTGTAAACAACATCTCTCCTTTGCTGTGTATGTGACTATGGAGCTGTTTGGTGATGTCGTCTATTATGGCCTTCATAGAAGCAACAGGAGATTGTTGCATCCATCTAGAACCCTCAGAACTACAGTGCTATGATGTCACTCACTTCCACAGGCCTTGCAGAGTGTAAACAACAACAACCCAGCTTTGTTGTGTATGTAACCATAGGGATTTGTGATGTCACCTAGAACCTTCACAGCAGCGACAGCTTTATGAGGAGCATCAGCACTGCTCTGCCTGAGCAGAACCATCACCGCCATAGGTTGTCAAATAACCCGGATTTAACCCACACAGGTAAGTCCAATGGGGTGCAGGCATGTCCTCTATGCTTACAGCTTCCCGTGGGTGTTGGTTTGATACCGTTTGGGGACAGCCAAGGAGGCATCTGCAGGCAACAAAGGTAGGTGTGTGCTTGTGTGTGTGTTTCCTATGCAGATCCTAAGCCCAGTGTCACATGCAAGTAGGGGGAGTAAGAAGGGTTCCTGGCAAATCCGGGTGATGGATTGCATTTAAAAAGGCCCCGTGGGAGTGCAATGGGCCCCTGTCTTGCTGCTTAGCAATAATGGTATGGGTTTAGGTTCTGCTGTGTGTACTGGTGGTTGACTGCCCCCCAGCCCAGAGTGTGCATGGAAAATTGTCTGGCAGCCTCCCTGACAGCAAGCAGTGATAGTGCCCATGAAGGGCACCTTGTTGGGCCCGCCCCTTTCACGGTTATCGCTTCTCGGCCTTTTGGCTTCGATCCTGTGCGGTTTACCGGGCAGGGTAGGAGTCGGAAGGGGTGGTGATCGGGGCCCTCTTTTGCGGGGGGCCCTGGATTGTTACTGGGTTGCGATAGTGGGTATCTTAACCTGCAAAAATGAGCGGAGAGAGGACTCGAGGACTCGAGGATACGGTGCGAATTTACGTTCCTGGCGAACACCGGGGGACGATTGGATTGGATCAAGTTGTGCTGGAGATTCTTCGCAAGCTCCAGTACCTTCAGGTATGGCATGTAATCGCTATGCAAGACTTCCCTAGGCAAGGGATTTACGATATAACCTTTTATGATTCTGAGGTTTGCCAGAGGGTCTACATGGACTTAGAAGTGATGAAGAGGAGGAATGAGCCAGCTATAATGAGTAAGGTGAAAGTGGAGCCATTATTCATGAATATGTCTAAGGTTGTTATAGTCCATATGTACAACCCGAAGGTTTCGGATGAGATGGTGACCAATTTTTTGTACCGATATTGTGATGAAGTTAAATTTCTTGGAAGACTCAAGAACAGACATGGGTACTTTAATTGTAAAAGGAAATTTGTTGTAAAATTTAAAAAGGACGAAGGAATGGAAGAGGGAAGGAAGAGTATACCACAGGTATTTTCTATTGGAGGAGAAAGAGGTTTTTGTTTTTATGAAGGACAGTTGCAGTACTGTAGACGTTGTCACGCTTATGGACATGTACAGGAGTCTTGCCCTGAGCAAGGAGTATGCTGCAGGAATTGTGGGAAATCAGGTCACAACTCGGGTGAATGTACTGAGAAGAAAACGTGTGATATCTGTGGTAGTGAGGAGCATTTGGCTAGAGGATGCAGCTTATGGTATAGAAAGAAAATGAGCTATGCTGACGCAGCAGGAAATAGAAGAGAGGAAAGAGGAGAAAGGCCATTTCCACGTGTTTTTGGTGTGAATGCTGAGGTGACTCAGGTGATTGACGAGAACTCTGTAAAAGGGAGTGCAGCAGGTGTGACAGTGCAGCACATGAATACTCAGGAAAAATCTGGAAAAGGGGAGGAGGGTGACTCCACTGGTGTGCATTGTGAGGAGACTGGTGTTGGTGAAGAGTTTACTGAGGTCAGTAAGAAGAAAGCACGTAAAGGGAAAAAAGAGAAAGTGGTGGAGAGTGTGGAGACTGTGTGTAGGGAGGTTCCCCCATGTGAAGAAACAATTGAGAATTTTGAATGCCCAAACCCAGTGGTGGGGGAGGAGGAGGGGATGGAGTTTCAGGAGAATGAGAGTGAGAGATCCCTAACACCTGGGCAGAGGGTGATTAGTGGGGAGGAGAATGTAACATCTGAAGAGGAGGAGAAGGAGGAGGAGGAGGGGGAAGATGAAGATGAAGATGCAAATGGAGGCTTTCAAGGTAAAAGTAAAAGGTGTAAGAAAGGGAGTTGGTCAGGGGATCAGACGGATCCTGTGTATGGAGGTGAGAAAATGATGGACAGGGACTCTCAAGTGGGGTCGCCTGATTGCTATGGGATGCTGCTAAGGAAGGTTGAAGGTCAGAATACTAACTTCTAGTTAAAATGGATGTTAAGAAAATGGATTGCCTTCTTTCCTTTTTAATGGCATTGGTTGTGGCTACTCTTAATGTTCGGAGTATAGGAACAACTATCAGAAGAGCAGCAGTTTTTGATTTTTTGGAGAATGTGAAGGGAGATATATTTTGTTTACAGGAGTGTGCAATTAAGTCTGCACCTTATGTAGATGAATGGAAGAGAGGGCAGTCTTTTTGGTCTACATGCACAGAGAATAAAAATGAAGGTGTGGGGATTTTATTGTGTAACAGGGACATTAAAGTTTTAAATTGCCAAGTTTTAGTACCAGGTCGTTGTATGGTTTTAAATTTTGAGTTTTAAGCCAGAGAATGAGAGTTTTTAATGTATATGCGCCAGCAGAAAAACAGGCACGTGTGTTATTTTTAGAGTCTCTTAAACTTTTTATTCCTGGTCGTGATGGTACTATTATTGTTGGTGATTTTAACTGCATTAGATCCGTCAATGATCGTGAGAGCTCTGCTAAGGTTAGAACTGATATTACTTCAAATGTTTTAAACCAAATTATTCAAGACTTACATTATTCTGATGTGGGACTGATGGTTAGCACTGATGAAAGATACACCTATATATCAGATAGTGGCCGCTGTAAATCTCGGATTGATTACATTCTTGTCTCTGAGGGGATTAAGGTGGTCCGGTGCAATCAAATGATGTCAACTTTCTCAGATCATAAGATGGTGTCGGCAGAAATAAGTATTGCAGAGTCCTTTCATTTTGGTAGAGGGCTCTGGAAATTAAATGTAAGTCTATTAGAAGATGAAGAAGTAATGGCCGGTTTTAAAGATTTTTTTTTATCTTGTACTTCTAAACAATCTGTTTTTAGTAATGTTTTAGCTTGGTGGGATTGGGCAAAAAGTGAGTTTGCTAAGTATTTTAAGTTCATTTGCATAAGGAGGGCACAAGAAAAGAGGAGGGGTTATGAAAGGCTTATCTCACGTTTAGAAACTCTCTTTAAGTTTAAACATGTTGGTGTGGAGGTGGAGGAGGAAATTGAGAAGGTGAAAATTGAGATGAAGAACAGGTTGTTGGAAAGAGGTAGAAATATTGTTTTTAAATCCAAAGTTCAACATTTGGAGGAAAATGAACAATGTACAAGATATTTCTTTAAAAAATGTTTTAATGCTAGGGGTGTTTTTAAGTCTGTTTTAACTCCTACAGGGGAAGTTGTTGGTGATGAGATGGTGAAGGAGATTGGCAGATTTTATGAAACACTTTTTAGTAATAAGAGCAGAGCCAGTGAGACGGAGATGAATGATTATTGTAATATTTTAGAGAATAATGTCCCTGAAGGAAAAAGTGCATTTTTAATTGAGGAAGTTTGTGAAGGGGAGATCAAGCAGGCTCTGGACAAGACAGCGAAAGGGAAGACACCGGGCTGTGATGGCCTCCCCTTTGAGTTTTATTCAGTTTTTTGGCATATTTTAAAGCAAGATTTTACACGGGTGGTGCAATATGTTTTTAACTCAGGTATTTTAGCGGAGTCTATGAAGAAAGGAGTTATTACCTTGATACATAAGAAAGGTGATGAAAGAGATTTGAAAAACTGGAGGCCGATCACATTATTGAATACAGATTATAAGATCATTGCAAAGATTGTGGCGAACAGGATGAGTGACATAGTTGAGCACCTTGTTGGAGAATACCAAGTTTGTGCAGTGCCAAATAGGAGAATAACTGATAATTTATTAGTTTTAAGAGACTCTATTTATTATAGTAATTTTAATAAGAATGCACTTTTTGTGGAATCCATTGATTTTGAAAAAGCTTATGACAGAGTTGCTCATGATTTTATGTTTATGGTTTTAAAGCATATGGGTATTCCTGAGAAGCTACTGTTTGTGATTAAAAGTTTTTATTATGGGGCAACAAGTCAGATTTTAGTCAATGGACATGTGGGGCCGGGTTTTAATATTTTATCAGGAGTACGACAGGGATGCCCACTCTCCCCAATTTTATTCATTTGTGTCATTGAGGCCTTGCTCAAAAATGTACAGAAGGACAAATGTGTGAGTGGTGTTTTTATCCCGGGAAGTAATGGAAGGAATTTGAAGGTTTTAAGTTACATGGATGATGTGGTTTTTACTTGCACTTCCCAAGCTGATCTTAATAGAGTGAATTTGCATGTAAAGATTTTTTGTTGTATTGCTGGTATGAAAGTCAATTGGGGGAAGTGCCAATTGAGTAATTTTGGAAAGCAAGGAAAAGTGGTGGTGGATGGCGTGGATGAGAAGGAAGATATTGAAGTGTTAGGGGTTGTTTTTGAAAAAAATCTAAAAGGAGGGAAAAGTTATGAGAAGTTGGAGGAGAAGATAGAGAAGAAATTATCTTTTTGGAAATTGAGAAACTTGTCCCTTAAAGGTAAAGTTCTGATTTTAAAGGCAGTAATTTTGCCACTACTATTATATACTGCAATGGTTTTCCCACCCGGCAAATTATGGACCAGAAGGATGACAAGGAAGTTGTTTATTTTTTTCTGGGGTTCAAAGATGGAAAAGATGAAGAGGGAGGAAGTGATGAAGAGCGTGAAGAAAGGCGGATATAATTTCCCGGATATTAATCTGTTTTTAAAGACTCATTACTTTCTTTTAATTTATAAAGTGTCTCAGTGTAATAATTGGGTGGCAGACATGAGCAGGTATTTGGCAGGATGGTTGTTTTCCAAATGGGGCTGGTGTGAGAAGGATCTGAGGAGACCAATAGCGCAAGTTATACCTACCTTCTATGTGGTTCTCAGGTCTTTCAGTGATCAATTTGGTTTGAGTTCCCTGGGAAAACCTGAGAAAAAGAAAATTGAAAATGAAATAAGAAAAAATGAGAGATTATATGAAGTACCATTCTGCACTACTGCTCAGTCTGTGAAGATCTGGAATCTTTTTAATGTTAGAGGATTATCGAATAGACAGAGAGATGTAAACTGGATGACTTTTCATGGCTGCCTCCCAACCAGAGCTTTCCTGAATGGACGAGGAATAAGAGTGAGTGAGAAATGTCCAAGAGAGGGTTGTGGAGGCAGGGAGGATACAGTGCACTTATTTTGGAACTGTTTTTATGCAAGAGAATTTTTTATGCTTCTACAGAGGTTTTTTTCTGCAATCACGGGATATGTTGATTTTAATTTTGAGAAGATTTTTATTGGTCAGGATTTTAGCAGGAGAGAGGACACACGTGAAAGCTGGATTGTATTTTCTGTTTTTAAAGAAGTTTTATGGGATTCTAGAAACCTGCTTGTTTTTAAAAATGTGTGTATTTCTCCAAGGGAGTTGAAGAGACTTTTTTTTGGAAGGTTGTTTATTATTTTTCTATTTGACAAGAAGAGAATGGGAGAGGAAGAGGCTGAAAAGATTTGGAGATACAAGGAATGGAGAAAGTTGTAAGTATCCTGATCAAGGTTTTGAATTTGTGCTTCTCTTATAGTTTTCTTATTGAGATATTTTTCCGCATGATGTTTTTTCAGACTTTGTTTAGAAGTGATGAGTTTTGGTAGGTGACCTGATGATCGCTTGAACAATAGTCTGTAACTGAGGAAAAAAAAAAAAAAAAAAAATCTGTTCTTATCAGTTTAATATCTGATACGTCCCCTATCTGGGGACCATATATTAAATGGATTTTTGAGAACGGGGGCCGATTTCGAAGCTTGCTTCCGTCGCCCTATGCATTGACCCGATATGGCAGTATCTTCGGGTACAGTGCACCACCCCCTTACAGGGTTAAAAAGAAAGATTCCTACTTTCATTGCTACCTGCTTGCTGGCTAGCCAGCTAGCCAGCCCTGTGGGCCTTGCTGCTGCTGCAGCCAAAAAACAAAAGGTGGTGCTGCTGCTGCTTCTGCTGCTTCTGCTTCTGCTTGTGTCTGGCCGCTGTTGGAGCGTCCAGGCACAGGACTTCTGCTGCTGCTGACTAAATGGCCTCCTTAATTGGATCATTTGAGTAGCCAGCACACCTGTGCAGGTAGGGCATGACATGATAGGCAGCTGCCTTGATAGCGGGTGGGTGCTGAATGTTCCTAATTGACAAAATAAGATTAATGCTTATGAAGAAATATAAAATCTCATCCCTTCCCCAATATCGCGCCACACCCCTACCCCTTAATTCCCTGGTTGAACTTGATGGACATATGTCTTTTTTCGACCGTACTAACTATGTAACTATGTAACATAACATGGGGGGGGGGGGGGGGGGTCTCCTGGCTGTTCACACAGGTGTGTCATTGCTGTACATTGACCATGCATTGCTTCTGTGGTATTGCAAAGGCAAAGACAAATGCTTCCAGCCATCCATTGCACTAATGGATTGGTCATCAGCTGGCTGTCTATGTCCCGCATCAATATAGACCAAAGTACAGAGGGTTAGGCTATGCTATTGTGCACCTACCTGATGCATCAGAAGGTGCGAGGCCCTTGCTAAATTCTGTGCACAGACTTTGAGATCTATACTTTAGACTGTATCTAAACCTGCTCCAACATGGACTGACATTCTGGCCTACTTTCAGCCGATGCGACTTGTCTGTCGCTGAAACAGTCGCTTTTTATGTATTCAGCACCTATGTATAATGTTGTAAAAATGCTCTAGAAGCTAAAGTCGCAGAAATGTCACACATATTTGGCCTGCAACTTTCTGTGCGACAAATTCAGACAGGAAAAATCAGTATAAATCCTTAGAAAATTATCCCCCAGTGTCTCCATCTGCTGGCGGTATTGAATAAGCATTGCTGCACTGATGGGGTATGCATTAGACGAAAAAAAAGAAGAAAAAGAAGAATAATACGCCCAGAAAAGAGGCGAAAAGGAGAAAAACGTAAAAAAACGTGAAAAAAAAGTAAGAGGAAGAGAAGGGAAAAAAAGGTGGAAATGGGTTTAAAAGTGATTTCGGCGGAGAAATATATATATATATATATATATATATATATATATATATATATATATATATATATACGCGCACACACACACATATATATAAACGTATTCTCCGTTGAGATATTGCAGCCGCTGCTGTGTCCAGGCCCAGGAGCCTTAGCACTGTGCTGTGATGTCACTCAATACCACTGACATCACTAGGTGTAAACAACATCTCTCCTTTGCTGTGTATGTGACTATGGAGCTGTTTGGTGATGTCGTCTATTATGGCCTTCATAGAAGCAACAGGAGATTGTTGCATCCATCTAGAACCCTCAGAACTACAGTGCTATGATGTCACTCACTTCCACAGGCCTTGCAGAGTGTAAACAACAACAACCCAGCTTTGTTGTGTATGTAACCATAGGGATTTGTGATGTCACCTAGAACCTTCACAGCAGCGACAGCTTTATGAGGAGCATCAGCACTGCTCTGCCTGAGCAGAACCATCACCGCCATAGGTTGTCAAATAACCCGGATTTAACCCACACAGGTAAGTCCAATGGGGTGCAGGCATGTCCTCTATGCTTACAGCTTCCCGTGGGTGTTGGTTTGATACCGTTTGGGGACAGCCAAGGAGGCATCTGCAGGCAACAAAGGTAGGTGTGTGCTTGTGTGTGTGTTTCCTATGCAGATCCTAAGCCCAGTGTCACATGCAAGTAGGAGGAGTAAGAAGGGTTCCTGGCAAATCCGGGTTATGGATTGCATTTAAAAAGGCCCCGTGGGAGTGCAATGGGCCCCTGTCTTGCTGCTTAGCAATAATGGTATGGGTTTAGGTTCTGCTGTGTGTACTGGTGGTTGACTGCCCCCCAGCCCAGAGTGTGCATGGAAAATTGTCTGGCAGCCTCCCTGACAGCAAGCAGTGATAGTGCCCATGAAGGGCACCTTGTTGGGCCCGCCCCTTTCACGGTTATCGCTTCTCGGCCTTTTGGCTAAGATCAAGTGTAGTATCTGTTCTTATCAGTTTAATATCTGATACGTCCCCTATCTGGGGACCATATATTAAATGGATTTTTGAGAACGGGGGCCGATTTCGAAGCTTGCTTCCGTCGCCCTATGCATTGACCCGATATGGCAGTATCTTCGGGTACAGTGCACCACCCCCTTACAGGGTTAAAAAGAAAGATTCCTACTTTCATTGCTACCTGCTTGCTGGCTAGCCAGCTAGCCAGCCCTGTGGGCCTTGCTGCTGCTGCAGCCAAAAAACAAAAGGTGGTGCTGCTGCTGCTTCTGCTGCTTCTGCTTCTGCTTGTGTCTGGCCGCTGTTGGAGCGTCCAGGCACAGGACTTCTGCTGCTGCTGACTAAATGGCCTCCTTAATTGGATCATTTGAGTAGCCAGCACACCTGTGCAGGTAGGGCATGACATGATAGGCAGCTGCCTTGATAGCGGGTGGGTGCTGAATGTTCCTAATTGACAAAATAAGATTAATGCTTATGAAGAAATATAAAATCTCATCCCTTCCCCAATATCGCGCCACACCCCTACCCCTTAATTCCCTGGTTGAACTTGATGGACATATGTCTTTTTTCGACCGTACTAACTATGTAACTATGTAACATAACATGGGGGGGGGGGGTCTCCTGGCTGTTCACACAGGTGTGTCATTGCTGTACATTGACCATGCATTGCTTCTGTGGTATTGCAAAGGCAAAGACAAATGCTTCCAGCCATCCATTGCACTAATGGATTGGTCATCAGCTGGCTGTCTATGTCCCGCATCAATATAGACCAAAGTACAGAGGGTTAGGCTATGCTATTGTGCACCTACCTGATGCATCAGAAGGTGCGAGGCCCTTGCTAAATTCTGTGCACAGACTTTGAGATCTATACTTTAGACTGTATCTAAACCTGCTCCAACATGGACTGACATTCTGGCCTACTTTCAGCCGATGCGACTTGTCTGTCGCTGAACAGTCGCTTTTTATGTATTCAGCACCTATGTATAATGTTGTAAAAATGCTCTAGAAGCTAAAGTCGCAGAAATGTCACACATATTTGGCCTGCAACTTTCTGTGCGACAAATTCAGACAGGAAAAATCAGTATAAATCCTTAGAAAATTATCCCCCAGTGTCTCCATCTGCTGGCGGTATTGAATAAGCATTGCTGCACTGATGGGGTATGCATTAGACGAAAAAAAAGAAGAAAAAGAAGAATAATACGCCCAGAAAAGAGGCGAAAAGGAGAAAAACGTAAAAAAACGTGAAAAAAAAGTAAGAGGAAGAGAAGGGAAAAAAAGGTGGAAATGGGTTTAAAAGTGATTTCGGCGGAGAAATATATATATATATATATATATATATATATATATATATATATATATATATATACGCGCACACACACACATATATATAAACGTATTCTCCGTTGAGATATTGCAGCCGCTGCTGTGTCCAGGCCCAGGAGCCTTAGCACTGTGCTGTGATGTCACTCAATACCACTGACATCACTAGGTGTAAACAACATCTCTCCTTTGCTGTGTATGTGACTATGGAGCTGTTTGGTGATGTCGTCTATTATGGCCTTCATAGAAGCAACAGGAGATTGTTGCATCCATCTAGAACCCTCAGAACTACAGTGCTATGATGTCACTCACTTCCACAGGCCTTGCAGAGTGTAAACAACAACAACCCAGCTTTGTTGTGTATGTAACCATAGGGATTTGTGATGTCACCTAGAACCTTCACAGCAGCGACAGCTTTATGAGGAGCATCAGCACTGCTCTGCCTGAGCAGAACCATCACCGCCATAGGTTGTCAAATAACCCGGATTTAACCCACACAGGTAAGTCCAATGGGGTGCAGGCATGTCCTCTATGCTTACAGCTTCCCGTGGGTGTTGGTTTGATACCGTTTGGGGACAGCCAAGGAGGCATCTGCAGGCAACAAAGGTAGGTGTGTGCTTGTGTGTGTGTTTCCTATGCAGATCCTAAGCCCAGTGTCACATGCAAGTAGGAGGAGTAAGAAGGGTTCCTGGCAAATCCGGGTTATGGATTGCATTTAAAAAGGCCCCGTGGGAGTGCAATGGGCCCCTGTCTTGCTGCTTAGCAATAATGGTATGGGTTTAGGTTCTGCTGTGTGTACTGGTGGTTGACTGCCCCCCAGCCCAGAGTGTGCATGGAAAATTGTCTGGCAGCCTCCCTGACAGCAAGCAGTGATAGTGCCCATGAAGGGCACCTTGTTGGGCCCGCCCCTTTCACGGTTATCGCTTCTCGGCCTTTTGGCTAAGATCAAGTGTAGTATCTGTTCTTATCAGTTTAATATCTGATACGTCCCCTATCTGGGGACCATATATTAAATGGATTTTTGAGAACGGGGGCCGATTTCGAAGCTTGCTTCCGTTGCCCTATGCATTGACCCGATATGGCAGTATCTTCGGGTACAGTGCACCACCCCCTTACAGGGTTAAAAAGAAAGATTCCTACTTTCATTGCTACCTGCTTGCTGGCTAGCCAGCTAGCCAGCCCTGTGGGCCTTGCTGCTGCTGCAGCCAAAAAACAAAAGGTGGTGCTGCTGCTGCTTCTGCTGCTTCTGCTTCTGCTTGTGTCTGGCCGCTGTTGGAGCATCCAGGCACAGGACTTCTGCTGCTGCTGACTAAATGGCCTCCTTAATTGGATCATTTGAGTAGCCAGCACACCTTTGCAGGTAGGGCATGACATGATAGGCAGCTGCCTTGATAGCGGGTGGGTGCTGAATGTTCCTAATTGACAAAATAAGATTAATGCTTATGAAGAAATATAAAATCTCATCCCTTCCCCAATATCGCGCCACACCCCTACCCCTTAATTCCCTGGTTGAACTTGATGGACATATGTCTTTTTTCGACCGTACTAACTATGTAACTATGTAACATAACATGGGGGGGGGGGGGGGTCTCCTGGCTGTTCACACAGGTGTGTCATTGCTGTACATTGACCATGCATTGCTTCTGTGGTATTGCAAAGGCAAAGACAAATGCTTCCAGCCATCCATTGCACTAATGGATTGGTCATCAGCTGGCTGTCTATGTCCCGCATCAATATAGACCAAAGTACAGAGGGTTAGGCTATGCTATTGTGCACCTACCTGATGCATCAGAAGGTGCGAGGCCCTTGCTAAATTCTGTGCACAGACTTTGAGATCTATACTTTAGACTGTATCTAAACCTGCTCCAACATGGACTGACATTCTGGCCTACTTTCAGCCGATGCGACTTGTCTGTCGCTGAACAGTCGCTTTTTATGTATTCAGCACCTATGTATAATGTTGTAAAAATGCTCTAGAAGCTAAAGTCGCAGAAATGTCACACATATTTGGCCTGCAACTTTCTGTGCGACAAATTCAGACAGGAAAAATCAGTATAAATCCTTAGAAAATTATCCCCCAGTGTCTCCATCTGCTGGCGGTATTGAATAAGCATTGCTGCACTGATGGGGTATGCATTAGACGAAAAAAAAGAAGAAAAAGAAGAATAATACGCCCAGAAAAGAGGCGAAAAGGAGAAAAACGTAAAAAAACGTGAAAAAAAAGTAAGAGGAAGAGAAGGGAAAAAAAGGTGGAAATGGGTTTAAAAGTGATTTCGGCGGAGAAATATATATATATATATATATATATATATATATATATATATACGCGCACACACACACATATATATAAACGTATTCTCCGTTGAGATATTGCAGCCGCTGCTGTGTCCAGGCCCAGGAGCCTTAGCACTGTGCTGTGATGTCACTCAATACCACTGACATCACTAGGTGTAAACAACATCTCTCCTTTGCTGTGTATGTGACTATGGAGCTGTTTGGTGATGTCGTCTATTATGGCCTTCATAGAAGCAACAGGAGATTGTTGCATCCATCTAGAACCCTCAGAACTACAGTGCTATGATGTCACTCACTTCCACAGGCCTTGCAGAGTGTAAACAACAACAACCCAGCTTTGTTGTGTATGTAACCATAGGGATTTGTGATGTCACCTAGAACCTTCACAGCAGCGACAGCTTTATGAGGAGCATCAGCACTGCTCTGCCTGAGCAGAACCATCACCGCCATAGGTTGTCAAATAACCCGGATTTAACCCACACAGGTAAGTCCAATGGGGTGCAGGCATGTCCTCTATGCTTACAGCTTCCCGTGGGTGTTGGTTTGATACCGTTTGGGGACAGCCAAGGAGGCATCTGCAGGCAACAAAGGTAGGTGTGTGCTTGTGTGTGTGTTTCCTATGCAGATCCTAAGCCCAGTGTCACATGCAAGTAGGAGGAGTAAGAAGGGTTCCTGGCAAATCCGGGTTATGGATTGCATTTAAAAAGGCCCCGTGGGAGTGCAATGGGCCCCTGTCTTGCTGCTTAGCAATAATGGTATGGGTTTAGGTTCTGCTGTGTGTACTGGTGGTTGACTGCCCCCCAGCCCAGAGTGTGCATGGAAAATTGTCTGGCAGCCTCCCTGACAGCAAGCAGTGATAGTGCCCATGAAGGGCACCTTGTTGGGCCCGCCCCTTTCACGGTTATCGCTTCTCGGCCTTTTGGCTAAGATCAAGTGTAGTATCTGTTCTTATCAGTTTAATATCTGATACGTCCCCTATCTGGGGACCATATATTAAATGGATTTTTGAGAACGGGGGCCGATTTCGAAGCTTGCTTCCGTCGCCCTATGCATTGACCCGATATGGCAGTATCTTCGGGTACAGTGCACCACCCCCTTACAGGGTTAAAAAGAAAGATTCCTACTTTCATTGCTACCTGCTTGCTGGCTAGCCAGCTAGCCAGCCCTGTGGGCCTTGCTGCTGCTGCAGCCAAAAAACAAAAGGTGGTGCTGCTGCTGCTTCTGCTGCTTCTGCTTCTGCTTGTGTCTGGCCGCTGTTGGAGCGTCCAGGCACAGGACTTCTGCTGCTGCTGACTAAATGGCCTCCTTAATTGGATCATTTGAGTAGCCAGCACACCTGTGCAGGTAGGGCATGACATGATAGGCAGCTGCCTTGATAGCGGGTGGGTGCTGAATGTTCCTAATTGACAAAATAAGATTAATGCTTATGAAGAAATATAAAATCTCATCCCTTCCCCAATATCGCGCCACACCCCTACCCCTTAATTCCCTGGTTGAACTTGATGGACATATGTCTTTTTTCGACCGTACTAACTATGTAACTATGTAACATAACATGGGGGGGTCTCCTGGCTGTTCACACAGGTGTGTCATTGCTGTACATTGACCATGCATTGCTTCTGTGGTATTGCAAAGGCAAAGACAAATGCTTCCAGCCATCCATTGCACTAATGGATTGGTCATCAGCTGGCTGTCTATGTCCCGCATCAATATAGACCAAAGTACAGAGGGTTAGGCTATGCTATTGTGCACCTACCTGATGCATCAGAAGGTGCGAGGCCCTTGCTAAATTCTGTGCACAGACTTTGAGATCTATACTTTAGACTGTATCTAAACCTGCTCCAACATGGACTGACATTCTGGCCTACTTTCAGCCGATGCGACTTGTCTGTCGCTGAACAGTCGCTTTTTATGTATTCAGCACCTATGTATAATGTTGTAAAAATGCTCTAGAAGCTAAAGTCGCAGAAATGTCACACATATTTGGCCTGCAACTTTCTGTGCGACAAATTCAGACAGGAAAAATCAGTATAAATCCTTAGAAAATTATCCCCCAGTGTCTCCATCTGCTGGCGGTATTGAATAAGCATTGCTGCACTGATGGGGTATGCATTAGACGAAAAAAAAGAAGAAAAAGAAGAATAATACGCCCAGAAAAGAGGCGAAAAGGAGAAAAACGTAAAAAAACGTGAAAAAAAAGTAAGAGGAAGAGAAGGGAAAAAAAGGTGGAAATGGGTTTAAAAGTGATTTCGGCGGAGAAATATATATATATATATATATATATATATATATATATATATATATATACGCGCACACACACACATATATATAAACGTATTCTCCGTTGAGATATTGCAGCCGCTGCTGTGTCCAGGCCCAGGAGCCTTAGCACTGTGCTGTGATGTCACTCAATACCACTGACATCACTAGGTGTAAACAACATCTCTCCTTTGCTGTGTATGTGACTATGGAGCTGTTTGGTGATGTCGTCTATTATGGCCTTCATAGAAGCAACAGGAGATTGTTGCATCCATCTAGAACCCTCAGAACTACAGTGCTATGATGTCACTCACTTCCACAGGCCTTGCAGAGTGTAAACAACAACAACCCAGCTTTGTTGTGTATGTAACCATAGGGATTTGTGATGTCACCTAGAACCTTCACAGCAGCGACAGCTTTATGAGGAGCATCAGCACTGCTCTGCCTGAGCAGAACCATCACCGCCATAGGTTGTCAAATAACCCGGATTTAACCCACACAGGTAAGTCCAATGGGGTGCAGGCATGTCCTCTATGCTTACAGCTTCCCGTGGGTGTTGGTTTGATACCGTTTGGGGACAGCCAAGGAGGCATCTGCAGGCAACAAAGGTAGGTGTGTGCTTGTGTGTGTGTTTCCTATGCAGATCCTAAGCCCAGTGTCACATGCAAGTAGGAGGAGTAAGAAGGGTTCCTGGCAAATCCGGGTTATGGATTGCATTTAAAAAGGCCCCGTGGGAGTGCAATGGGCCCCTGTCTTGCTGCTTAGCAATAATGGTATGGGTTTAGGTTCTGCTGTGTGTACTGGTGGTTGACTGCCCCCCAGCCCAGAGTGTGCATGGAAAATTGTCTGGCAGCCTCCCTGACAGCAAGCAGTGATAGTGCCCATGAAGGGCACCTTGTTGGGCCCGCCCCTTTCACGGTTATCGCTTCTCGGCCTTTTGGCTAAGATCAAGTGTAGTATCTGTTCTTATCAGTTTAATATCTGATACGTCCCCTATCTGGGGACCATATATTAAATGGATTTTTGAGAACGGGGGCCGATTTCGAAGCTTGCTTCCGTCGCCCTATGCATTGACCCGATATGGCAGTATCTTCGGGTACAGTGCACCACCCCCTTACAGGGTTAAAAAGAAAGATTCCTACTTTCATTGCTACCTGCTTGCTGGCTAGCCAGCTAGCCAGCCCTGTGGGCCTTGCTGCTGCTGCAGCCAAAAAACAAAAGGTGGTGCTGCTGCTGCTTCTGCTGCTTCTGCTTCTGCTTGTGTCTGGCCGCTGTTGGAGCGTCCAGGCACAGGACTTCTGCTGCTGCTGACTAAATGGCCTCCTTAATTGGATCATTTGAGTAGCCAGCACACCTGTGCAGGTAGGGCATGACATGATAGGCAGCTGCCTTGATAGCGGGTGGGTGCTGAATGTTCCTAATTGACAAAATAAGATTAATGCTTATGAAGAAATATAAAATCTCATCCCTTCCCCAATATCGCGCCACACCCCTACCCCTTAATTCCCTGGTTGAACTTGATGGACATATGTCTTTTTTCGACCGTACTAACTATGTAACTATGTAACATAACATGGGGGGGGTCTCCTGGCTGTTCACACAGGTGTGTCATTGCTGTACATTGACCATGCATTGCTTCTGTGGTATTGCAAAGGCAAAGACAAATGCTTCCAGCCATCCATTGCACTAATGGATTGGTCATCAGCTGGCTGTCTATGTCCCGCATCAATATAGACCAAAGTACAGAGGGTTAGGCTATGCTATTGTGCACCTACCTGATGCATCAGAAGGTGCGAGGCCCTTGCTAAATTCTGTGCACAGACTTTGAGATCTATACTTTAGACTGTATCTAAACCTGCTCCAACATGGACTGACATTCTGGCCTACTTTCAGCCGATGCGACTTGTCTGTCGCTGAACAGTCGCTTTTTATGTATTCAGCACCTATGTATAATGTTGTAAAAATGCTCTAGAAGCTAAAGTCGCAGAAATGTCACACATATTTGGCCTGCAACTTTCTGTGCGACAAATTCAGACAGGAAAAATCAGTATAAATCCTTAGAAAATTATCCCCCAGTGTCTCCATCTGCTGGCGGTATTGAATAAGCATTGCTGCACTGATGGGGTATGCATTAGACGAAAAAAAAGAAGAAAAAGAAGAATAATACGCCCAGAAAAGAGGCGAAAAGGAGAAAAATGTAAAAAAACGTGAAAAAAAAGTAAGAGGAAGAGAAGGGAAAAAAAGGTGGAAATGGGTTTAAAAGTGATTTCGGCGGAGAATATATATATATATATATATATATATATATATATATATATATATATACGCGCACACACACACATATATATAAACGTATTCTCCGTTGAGATATTGCAGCCGCTGCTGTGTCCAGGCCCAGGAGCCTTAGCACTGTGCTGTGATGTCACTCAATACCACTGACATCACTAGGTGTAAACAACATCTCTCCTTTGCTGTGTATGTGACTATGGAGCTGTTTGGTGATGTCGTCTATTATGGCCTTCATAGAAGCAACAGGAGATTGTTGCATCCATCTAGAACCCTCAGAACTACAGTGCTATGATGTCACTCACTTCCACAGGCCTTGCAGAGTGTAAACAACAACAACCCAGCTTTGTTGTGTATGTAACCATAGGGATTTGTGATGTCACCTAGAACCTTCACAGCAGCGACAGCTTTATGAGGAGCATCAGCACTGCTCTGCCTGAGCAGAACCATCACCGCCATAGGTTGTCAAATAACCCGGATTTAACCCACACAGGTAAGTCCAATGGGGTGCAGGCATGTCCTCTATGCTTACAGCTTCCCGTGGGTGTTGGTTTGATACCGTTTGGGGACAGCCAAGGAGGCATCTGCAGGCAACAAAGGTAGGTGTGTGCTTGTGTGTGTGTTTCCTATGCAGATCCTAAGCCCAGTGTCACATGCAAGTAGGAGGAGTAAGAAGGGTTCCTGGCAAATCCGGGTTATGGATTGCATTTAAAAAGGCCCCGTGGGAGTGCAATGGGCCCCTGTCTTGCTGCTTAGCAATAATGGTATGGGTTTAGGTTCTGCTGTGTGTACTGGTGGTTGACTGCCCCCCAGCCCAGAGTGTGCATGGAAAATTGTCTGGCAGCCTCCCTGACAGCAAGCAGTGATAGTGCCCATGAAGGGCACCTTGTTGGGCCCGCCCCTTTCACGGTTATCGCTTCTCGGCCTTTTGGCTAAGATCAAGTGTAGTATCTGTTCTTATCAGTTTAATATCTGATACGTCCCCTATCTGGGGACCATATATTAAATGGATTTTTGAGAACGGGGGCCGATTTCGAAGCTTGCTTCCGTCGCCCTATGCATTGACCCGATATGGCAGTATCTTCGGGTACAGTGCACCACCCCCTTACAGGGTTAAAAAGAAAGATTCCTACTTTCATTGCTACCTGCTTGCTGGCTAGCCAGCTAGCCAGCCCTGTGGGCCTTGCTGCTGCTGCAGCCAAAAAACAAAAGGTGGTGCTGCTGCTGCTTCTGCTGCTTCTGCTTCTGCTTGTGTCTGGCCGCTGTTGGAGCGTCCAGGCACAGGACTTCTGCTGCTGCTGACTAAATGGCCTCCTTAATTGGATCATTTGAGTAGCCAGCACACCTGTGCAGGTAGGGCATGACATGATAGGCAGCTGCCTTGATAGCGGGTGGGTGCTGAATGTTCCTAATTGACAAAATAAGATTAATGCTTATGAAGAAATATAAAATCTCATCCCTTCCCCAATATCGCGCCACACCCCTACCCCTTAATTCCCTGGTTGAACTTGATGGACATATGTCTTTTTTCGACCGTACTAACTATGTAACTATGTAACATAACATGGGGGGGGGGGGGGGTCTCCTGGCTGTTCACACAGGTGTGTCATTGCTGTACATTGACCATGCATTGCTTCTGTGGTATTGCAAAGGCAAAGACAAATGCTTCCAGCCATCCATTGCACTAATGGATTGGTCATCAGCTGGCTGTCTATGTCCCGCATCAATATAGACCAAAGTACAGAGGGTTAGGCTATGCTATTGTGCACCTACCTGATGCATCAGAAGGTGCGAGGCCCTTGCTAAATTCTGTGCACAGACTTTGAGATCTATACTTTAGACTGTATCTAAACCTGCTCCAACATGGACTGACATTCTGGCCTACTTTCAGCCGATGCGACTTGTCTGTCGCTGAACAGTCGCTTTTTATGTATTCAGCACCTATGTATAATGTTGTAAAAATGCTCTAGAAGCTAAAGTCGCAGAAATGTCACACATATTTGGCCTGCAACTTTCTGTGCGACAAATTCAGACAGGAAAAATCAGTATAAATCCTTAGAAAATTATCCCCCAGTGTCTCCATCTGCTGGCGGTATTGAATAAGCATTGCTGCACTGATGGGGTATGCATTAGACGAAAAAAAAGAAGAAAAAGAAGAATAATACGCCCAGAAAAGAGGCGAAAAGGAGAAAAACGTAAAAAAACGTGAAAAAAAAGTAAGAGGAAGAGAAGGGAAAAAAAGGTGGAAATGGGTTTAAAAGTGATTTCGGCGGAGAAATATATATATATATATATATATATATATATATATATATGTATATATATATATATATATATATACGCGCACACACACACATATATATAAACGTATTCTCCGTTGAGATATTGCAGCCGCTGCTGTGTCCAGGCCCAGGAGCCTTAGCACTGTGCTGTGATGTCACTCAATACCACTGACATCACTAGGTGTAAACAACATCTCTCCTTTGCTGTGTATGTGACTATGGAGCTGTTTGGTGATGTCGTCTATTATGGCCTTCATAGAAGCAACAGGAGATTGTTGCATCCATCTAGAACCCTCAGAACTACAGTGCTATGATGTCACTCACTTCCACAGGCCTTGCAGAGTGTAAACAACAACAACCCAGCTTTGTTGTGTATGTAACCATAGGGATTTGTGATGTCACCTAGAACCTTCACAGCAGCGACAGCTTTATGAGGAGCATCAGCACTGCTCTGCCTGAGCAGAACCATCACCGCCATAGGTTGTCAAATAACCCGGATTTAACCCACACAGGTAAGTCCAATGGGGTGCAGGCATGTCCTCTATGCTTACAGCTTCCCGTGGGTGTTGGTTTGATACCGTTTGGGGACAGCCAAGGAGGCATCTGCAGGCAACAAAGGTAGGTGTGTGCTTGTGTGTGTGTTTCCTATGCAGATCCTAAGCCCAGTGTCACATGCAAGTAGGAGGAGTAAGAAGGGTTCCTGGCAAATCCGGGTTATGGATTGCATTTAAAAAGGCCCCGTGGGAGTGCAATGGGCCCCTGTCTTGCTGCTTAGCAATAATGGTATGGGTTTAGGTTCTGCTGTGTGTACTGGTGGTTGACTGCCCCCCAGCCCAGAGTGTGCATGGAAAATTGTCTGGCAGCCTCCCTGACAGCAAGCAGTGATAGTGCCCATGAAGGGCACCTTGTTGGGCCCGCCCCTTTCACGGTTATCGCTTCTCGGCCTTTTGGCTAAGATCAAGTGTAGTATTGTTCTTATCAGTTTAATATCTGATATGTCCCCTATCTGGGGACCATATATTAAATGGATTTTTGAGAACGGGGGCCGATTTCGAAGCTTGCTTCCGTCGCCCTATGCATTGACCCGATATGGCAGTATCTTCGGGTACAGTGCACCACCCCCTTACAGGGTTAAAAAGAAAGATTCCTACTTTCATTGCTACCTGCTTGCTGGCTAGCCAGCTAGCCAGCCCTGTGGGCCTTGCTGCTGCTGCAGCCAAAAAACAAAAGGTGGTGCTGCTGCTGCTTCTGCTGCTTCTGCTTCTGCTTGTGTCTGGCCCCTGTTGGAGCGTCCAGGCACAGGACTTCTGCTGCTGCTGACTAAATGGCCTCCTTAATTGGATCATTTGAGTAGCCAGCACACCTGTGCAGGTAGGGCATGACATGATAGGCAGCTGCCTTGATAGCGGGTGGGTGCTGAATGTTCCTAATTGACAAAATAAGATTAATGCTTATGAAGAAATATAAAATCTCATCCCTTCCCCAATATCGCGCCACACCCCTACCCCTTAATTCCCTGGTTGAACTTGATGGACATATGTCTTTTTTCGACCGTACTAACTATGTAACTATGTAACATAACATGGGGGGGGGGGGGTCTCCTGGCTGTTCACACAGGTGTGTCATTGCTGTACATTGACCATGCATTGCTTCTGTGGTATTGCAAAGGCAAAGACAAATGCTTCCAGCCATCCATTGCACTAATGGATTGGTCATCAGCTGGCTGTCTATGTCCCGCATCAATATAGACCAAAGTACAGAGGGTTAGGCTATGCTATTGTGCACCTACCTGATGCATCAGAAGGTGCGAGGCCCTTGCTAAATTCTGTGCACAGACTTTGAGATCTATACTTTAGACTGTATCTAAACCTGCTCCAACATGGACTGACATTCTGGCCTACTTTCAGCCGATGCGACTTGTCTGTCGCTGAACAGTCGCTTTTTATGTATTCAGCACCTATGTATAATGTTGTAAAAATGCTCTAGAAGCTAAAGTCGCAGAAATGTCACACATATTTGGCCTGCAACTTTCTGTGCGACAAATTCAGACAGGAAAAATCAGTATAAATCCTTAGAAAATTATCCCCCAGTGTCTCCATCTGCTGGCGGTATTGAATAAGCATTGCTGCACTGATGGGGTATGCATTAGACGAAAAAAAAGAAGAAAAAGAAGAATAATACGCCCAGAAAAGAGGCGAAAAGGAGAAAAACGTAAAAAAACGTGAAAAAAAAGTAAGAGGAAGAGAAGGGAAAAAAAGGTGGAAATGGGTTTAAAAGTGATTTCGGCGGAGAAATATATATATATATATATATATATATATATATATATATATATATATACGCGCACACACACACATATATATAAACGTATTCTCCGTTGAGATATTGCAGCCGCTGCTGTGTCCAGGCCCAGGAGCCTTAGCACTGTGCTGTGATGTCACTCAATACCACTGACATCACTAGGTGTAAACAACATCTCTCCTTTGCTGTGTATGTGACTATGGAGCTGTTTGGTGATGTCGTCTATTATGGCCTTCATAGAAGCAACAGGAGATTGTTGCATCCATCTAGAACCCTCAGAACTACAGTGCTATGATGTCACTCACTTCCACAGGCCTTGCAGAGTGTAAACAACAACAACCCAGCTTTGTTGTGTATGTAACCATAGGGATTTGTGATGTCACCTAGAACCTTCACAGCAGCGACAGCTTTATGAGGAGCATCAGCACTGCTCTGCCTGAGCAGAACCATCACCGCCATAGGTTGTCAAATAACCCGGATTTAACCCACACAGGTAAGTCCAATGGGGTGCAGGCATGTCCTCTATGCTTACAGCTTCCCGTGGGTGTTGGTTTGATACCGTTTGGGGACAGCCAAGGAGGCATCTGCAGGCAACAAAGGTAGGTGTGTGCTTGTGTGTGTGTTTCCTATGCAGATCCTAAGCCCAGTGTCACATGCAAGTAGGAGGAGTAAGAAGGGTTCCTGGCAAATCCGGGTTATGGATTGCATTTAAAAAGGCCCCGTGGGAGTGCAATGGGCCCCTGTCTTGCTGCTTAGCAATAATGGTATGGGTTTAGGTTCTGCTGTGTGTACTGGTGGTTGACTGCCCCCCAGCCCAGAGTGTGCATGGAAAATTGTCTGGCAGCCTCCCTGACAGCAAGCAGTGATAGTGCCCATGAAGGGCACCTTGTTGGGCCCGCCCCTTTCACGGTTATCGCTTCTCGGCCTTTTGGCTAAGATCAAGTGTAGTATCTGTTCTTATCAGTTTAATATCTGATACGTCCCCTATCTGGGGACCATATATTAAATGGATTTTTGAGAACGGGGGCCGATTTCGAAGCTTGCTTCCGTCGCCCTATGCATTGACCCGATATGGCAGTATCTTCGGGTACAGTGCACCACCCCCTTACAGGGTTAAAAAGAAAGATTCCTACTTTCATTGCTACCTGCTTGCTGGCTAGCCAGCTAGCCAGCCCTGTGGGCCTTGCTGCTGCTGCAGCCAAAAAACAAAAGGTGGTGCTGCTGCTGCTTCTGCTGCTTCTGCTTCTGCTTCTGCTTGTGTCTGGCCGCTGTTGGAGCGTCCAGGCACAGGACTTCTGCTGCTGCTGACTAAATGGCCTCCTTAATTGGATCATTTGAGTAGCCAGCACACCTGTGCAGGTAGGGCATGACATGATAGGCAGCTGCCTTGATAGCGGGTGGGTGCTAAATGTTCCTAATTGACAAAATAAGATTAATGCTTATGAAGAAATATAAAATCTCATCCCTTCCCCAATATCGCGCCACACCCCTACCCCTTAATTCCCTGGTTGAACTTGATGGACATATGTCTTTTTTCGACCGTACTAACTATGTAACTATGTAACATAACATGGGGGGGGGGGGGGGGTCTCCTGGCTGTTCACACAGGTGTGTCATTGCTGTACATTGACCATGCATTGCTTCTGTGGTATTGCAAAGGCAAAGACAAATGCTTCCAGCCATCCATTGCACTAATGGATTGGTCATCAGCTGGCTGTCTATGTCCCGCATCAATATAGACCAAAGTACAGAGGGTTAGGCTATGCTATTGTGCACCTACCTGATGCATCAGAAGGTGCGAGGCCCTTGCTAAATTCTGTGCACAGACTTTGAGATCTATACTTTAGACTGTATCTAAACCTGCTCCAACATGGACTGACATTCTGGCCTACTTTCAGCCGATGCGACTTGTCTGTCGCTGAACAGTCGCTTTTTATGTATTCAGCACCTATGTATAATGTTGTAAAAATGCTCTAGAAGCTAAAGTCGCAGAAATGTCACACATATTTGGCCTGCAACTTTCTGTGCGACAAATTCAGACAGGAAAAATCAGTATAAATCCTTAGAAAATTATCCCCCAGTGTCTCCATCTGCTGGCGGTATTGAATAAGCATTGCTGCACTGATGGGGTATGCATTAGACGAAAAAAAAGAAGAAAAAGAAGAATAATACGCCCAGAAAAGAGGCGAAAAGGAGAAAAACTTAAAAAAACGTGAAAAAAAAGTAAGAGGAAGAGAAGGGAAAAAAAGGTGGAAATGGGTTTAAAAGTGATTTCGGCGGAGAAATATATATATATATATATATATATATATATATACGCGCACACACACACATATATATAAACGTATTCTCCATTGAGATATTGCAGCCGCTGCTGTGTCCAGGCCCAGGAGCCTTAGCACTGTGCTGTGATGTCACTCAATACCACTGACATCACTAGGTGTAAACAACATCTCTCCTTTGCTGTGTATGTTACTATGGAGCTGTTTGGTGATGTCGTCTATTATGGCCTTCATAGAAGCAACAGGAGATTGTTGCATCCATCTAGAACCCTCAGAACTACAGTGCTATGATGTCACTCACTTCCACAGGCCTTGCAGAGTGTAAACAACAACAACCCAGCTTTGTTGTGTATGTAACCATAGGGATTTGTGATGTCACCTAGAACCTTCACAGCAGCGACAGCTTTATGAGGAGCATCAGCACTGCTCTGCCTGAGCAGAACCATCACCGCCATAGGTTGTCAAATAACCCGGATTTAACCCACACAGGTAAGTCCAATGGGGTGCAGGCATGTCCTCTATGCTTACAGCTTCCCGTGGGTGTTGGTTTGATACCGTTTGGGGACAGCCAAGGAGGCATCTGCAGGCAACAAAGGTAGGTGTGTGCTTGTGTGTGTGTTTCCTATGCAGATCCTAAGCCCAGTGTCACATGCAAGTAGGAGGAGTAAGAAGGGTTCCTGGCAAATCCGGGTTATGGATTGCATTTAAAAAGGCCCCGTGGGAGTGCAATGGGCCCCTGTCTTGCTGCTTAGCAATAATGGTATGGGTTTAGGTTCTGCTGTGTGTACTGGTGGTTGACTGCCCCCCAGCCCAGAGTGTGCATGGAAAATTGTCTGGCAGCCTCCCTGACAGCAAGCAGTGATAGTGCCCATGAAGGGCACCTTGTTGGGCCCGCCCCTTTCACGGTTATCGCTTCTCGGCCTTTTGGCTAAGATCAAGTGTAGTATCTGTTCTTATCAGTTTAATATCTGATACGTCCCCTATCTGGGGACCATATATTAAATGGATTTTTGAGAACGGGGGCCGATTTCGAAGCTTGCTTCCGTCGCCCTATGCATTGACCCGATATGGCAGTATCTTCGGGTACAGTGCACCACCCCCTTACAGGGTTAAAAAGAAAGATTCCTACTTTCATTGCTACCTGCTTGCTGGCTAGCCAGCTAGCCAGCCCTGTGGGCCTTGCTGCTGCTGCAGCCAAAAAACAAAAGGTGGTGCTGCTGCTGCTTCTGCTGCTTCTGCTTCTGCTTGTGTCTGGCCGCTGTTGGAGCGTCCAGGCACAGGACTTCTGCTGCTGCTGACTAAATGGCCTCCTTAATTGGATCATTTGAGTAGCCAGCACACCTGTGCAGGTAGGGCATGACATGATAGGCAGCTGCCTTGATAGCGGGTGGGTGCTGAATGTTCCTAATTGACAAAATAAGATTAATGCTTATGAAGAAATATAAAATCTCATCCCTTCCCCAATATCGCGCCACACCCCTACCCCTTAATTCCCTGGTTGAACTTGATGGACATATGTCTTTTTTCGACCGTACTAACTATGTAACTATGTAACATAACATGGGGGGGGGGGGGGGGGGTCTCCTGGCTGTTCACACAGGTGTGTCATTGCTGTACATTGACCATGCATTGCTTCTGTGGTATTGCAAAGGCAAAGACAAATGCTTCCAGCCATCCATTGCACTAATGGATTGGTCATCAGCTGGCTGTCTATGTCCCGCATCAATATAGACCAAAGTACAGAGGGTTAGGCTATGCTATTGTGCACCTACCTGATGCATCAGAAGGTGCGAGGCCCTTGCTAAATTCTGTGCACAGACTTTGAGATCTATACTTTAGACTGTATCTAAACCTGCTCCAACATGGACTGACATTCTGGCCTACTTTCAGCCGATGCGACTTGTCTGTCGCTGAACAGTCGCTTTTTATGTATTCAGCACCTATGTATAATGTTGTAAAAATGCTCTAGAAGCTAAAGTCGCAGAAATGTCACACATATTTGGCCTGCAACTTTCTGTGCGACAAATTCAGACAGGAAAAATCAGTATAAATCCTTAGAAAATTATCCCCCAGTGTCTCCATCTGCTGGCGGTATTGAATAAGCATTGCTGCACTGATGGGGTATGCATTAGACGAAAAAAAAGAAGAAAAAGAAGAATAATACGCCCAGAAAAGAGGCGAAAAGGAGAAAAACGTAAAAAAACGTGAAAAAAAAGTAAGAGGAAGAGAAGGGAAAAAAAGGTGGAAATGGGTTTAAAAGTGATTTCGGCGGAGAAATATATATATATATATATATATATATATATATATATATATATATATACGCGCACACACACACATATATATAAACGTATTCTCCGTTGAGATATTGCAGCCGCTGCTGTGTCCAGGCCCAGGAGCCTTAGCACTGTGCTGTGATGTCACTCAATACCACTGACATCACTAGGTGTAAACAACATCTCTCCTTTGCTGTGTATGTGACTATGGAGCTGTTTGGTGATGTCGTCTATTATGGCCTTCATAGAAGCAACAGGAGATTGTTGCATCCATCTAGAACCCTCAGAACTACAGTGCTATGATGTCACTCACTTCCACAGGCCTTGCAGAGTGTAAACAACAACAACCCAGCTTTGTTGTGTATGTAACCATAGGGATTTGTGATGTCACCTAGAACCTTCACAGCAGCGACAGCTTTATGAGGAGCATCAGCACTGCTCTGCCTGAGCAGAACCATCACCGCCATAGGTTGTCAAATAACCCGGATTTAACCCACACAGGTAAGTCCAATGGGGTGCAGGCATGTCCTCTATGCTTACAGCTTCCCGTGGGTGTTGGTTTGATACCGTTTGGGGACAGCCAAGGAGGCATCTGCAGGCAACAAAGGTAGGTGTGTGCTTGTGTGTGTGTTTCCTATGCAGATCCTAAGCCCAGTGTCACATGCAAGTAGGAGGAGTAAGAAGGGTTCCTGGCAAATCCGGGTGATGGATTGCATTTAAAAAGGCCCCGTGGGAGTGCAATGGGCCCCTGTCTTGCTGCTTAGCAATAATGGTATGGGTTTAGGTTCTGCTGTGTGTACTGGTGGTTGACTGCCCCCCAGCCCAGAGTGTGCATGGAAAATTGTCTGGCAGCCTCCCTGACAGCAAGCAGTGATAGTGCCCATGAAGGGCACCTTGTTGGGCCCGCCCCTTTCACGGTTATCGCTTCTCGGCCTTTTGGCTAAGATCAAGTGTAGTATCTGTTCTTATCAGTTTAATATCTGATACGTCCCCTATCTGGGGACCATATATTAAATGGATTTTTGAGAACGGGGGCCGATTTCGAAGCTTGCTTCCGTCGCCCTATGCATTGACCCGATATGGCAGTATCTTCGGGTACAGTGCACCACCCCCTTACAGGGTTAAAAAGAAAGATTCCTACTTTCATTGCTACCTGCTTGCTGGCTAGCCAGCTAGCCAGCCCTGTGGGCCTTGCTGCTGCTGCAGCCAAAAAACAAAAGGTGGTGCTGCTGCTGCTTCTGCTGCTTCTGCTGCTTCTGCTTCTGCTTGTGTCTGGCCGCTGTTGGAGCGTCCAGGCACAGGACTTCTGCTGCTGCTGACTAAATGGCCTCCTTAATTGGATCATTTGAGTAGCCAGCACACCTGTGCAGGTAGGGCATGACATGATAGGCAGCTGCCTTGATAGCGGGTGGGTGCTGAATGTTCCTAATTGACAAAATAAGATTAATGCTTATGAAGAAATATAAAATCTCATCCCTTCCCCAATATCGCGCCACACCCCTACCCCTTAATTCCCTGGTTGAACTTGATGGACATATGTCTTTTTTCGACCGTACTAACTATGTAACTATGTAACATAACATGGGGGGGGGTCTCCTGGCTGTTCACACAGGTGTGTCATTGCTGTACATTGACCATGCATTGCTTCTGTGGTATTGCAAAGGCAAAGACAAATGCTTCCAGCCATCCATTGCACTAATGGATTGGTCATCAGCTGGCTGTCTATGTCCCGCATCAATATAGACCAAAGTACAGAGGGTTAGGCTATGCTATTGTGCACCTACCTGATGCATCAGAAGGTGCGAGGCCCTTGCTAAATTCTGTGCACAGACTTTGAGATCTATACTTTAGACTGTATCTAAACCTGCTCCAACATGGACTGACATTCTGGCCTACTTTCAGCCGATGCGACTTGTCTGTCGCTGAACAGTCGCTTTTTATGTATTCAGCACCTATGTATAATGTTGTAAAAATGCTCTAGAAGCTAAAGTCGCAGAAATGTCACACATATTTGGCCTGCAACTTTCTGTGCGACAAATTCAGACAGGAAAAATCAGTATAAATCCTTAGAAAATTATCCCCCAGTGTCTCCATCTGCTGGCGGTATTGAATAAGCATTGCTGCACTGATGGGGTATGCATTAGACGAAAAAAAAGAAGAAAAAGAAGAATAATACGCCCAGAAAAGAGGCGAAAAGGAGAAAAACGTAAAAAAACGTGAAAAAAAAGTAAGAGGAAGAGAAGGGAAAAAAAGGTGGAAATGGGTTTAAAAGTGATTTCGGCGGAGAAATATATATATATATATATATATATATATATATATATATATATATACGCGCACACACACACATATATATAAACGTATTCTCCGTTGAGATATTGCAGCCGCTGCTGTGTCCAGGCCCAGGAGCCTTAGCACTGTGCTGTGATGTCACTCAATACCACTGACATCACTAGGTGTAAACAACATCTCTCCTTTGCTGTGTATGTGACTATGGAGCTGTTTGGTGATGTCGTCTATTATGGCCTTCATAGAAGCAACAGGAGATTGTTGCATCCATCTAGAACCCTCAGAACTACAGTGCTATGATGTCACTCACTTCCACAGGCCTTGCAGAGTGTAAACAACAACAACCCAGCTTTGTTGTGTATGTAACCATAGGGATTTGTGATGTCACCTAGAACCTTCACAGCAGCGACAGCTTTATGAGGAGCATCAGCACTGCTCTGCCTGAGCAGAACCATCACCGCCATAGGTTGTCAAATAACCCGGATTTAACCCACACAGGTAAGTCCAATGGGGTGCAGGCATGTCCTCTATGCTTACAGCTTCCCGTGGGTGTTGGTTTGATACCGTTTGGGGACAGCCAAGGAGGCATCTGCAGGCAACAAAGGTAGGTGTGTGCTTGTGTGTGTGTTTCCTATGCAGATCCTAAGCCCAGTGTCACATGCAAGTAGGAGGAGTAAGAAGGGTTCCTGGCAAATCCGGGTTATGGATTGCATTTAAAAAGGCCCCGTGGGAGTGCAATGGGCCCCTGTCTTGCTGCTTAGCAATAATGGTATGGGTTTAGGTTCTGCTGTGTGTACTGGTGGTTGACTGCCCCCCAGCCCAGAGTGTGCATGGAAAATTGTCTGGCAGCCTCCCTGACAGCAAGCAGTGATAGTGCCCATGAAGGGCACCTTGTTGGGCCCGCCCCTTTCACGGTTATCGCTTCTCGGCCTTTTGGCTAAGATCAAGTGTAGTATCTGTTCTTATCAGTTTAATATCTGATACGTCCCCTATCTGGGGACCATATATTAAATGGATTTTTGAGAACGGGGGCCGATTTCGAAGCTTGCTTCCGTCGCCCTATGCATTGACCCGATATGGCAGTATCTTCGGGTACAGTGCACCACCCCCTTACAGGGTTAAAAAGAAAGATTCCTACTTTCATTGCTACCTGCTTGCTGGCTAGCCAGCTAGCCAGCCCTGTGGGCCTTGCTGCTGCTGCAGCCAAAAAACAAAAGGTGGTGCTGCTGCTGCTTCTGCTGCTTCTGCTTCTGCTTGTGTCTGGCCGCTGTTGGAGCGTCCAGGCACAGGACTTCTGCTGCTGCTGACTAAATGGCCTCCTTAATTGGATCATTTGAGTAGCCAGCACACCTGTGCAGGTAGGGCATGACATGATAGGCAGCTGCCTTGATAGCGGGTGGGTGCTGAATGTTCCTAATTGACAAAATAAGATTAATGCTTATGAAGAAATATAAAATCTCATCCCTTCCCCAATATCGCGCCACACCCCTACCCCTTAATTCCCTGGTTGAACTTGATGGACATATGTCTTTTTTCGACCGTACTAACTATGTAACTATGTAACATAACATGGGGGGGGGGGGGGGGTCTCCTGGCTGTTCACACAGGTGTGTCATTGCTGTACATTGACCATGCATTGCTTCTGTGGTATTGCAAAGGCAAAGACAAATGCTTCCAGCCATCCATTGCACTAATGGATTGGTCATCAGCTGGCTGTCTATGTCCCGCATCAATATAGACCAAAGTACAGAGGGTTAGGCTATGCTATTGTGCACCTACCTGATGCATCAGAAGGTGCGAGGCCCTTGCTAAATTCTGTGCACAGACTTTGAGATCTATACTTTAGACTGTATCTAAACCTGCTCCAACATGGACTGACATTCTGGCCTACTTTCAGCCGATGCGACTTGTCTGTCGCTGAACAGTCGCTTTTTATGTATTCAGCACCTATGTATAATGTTGTAAAAATGCTCTAGAAGCTAAAGTCGCAGAAATGTCACACATATTTGGCCTGCAACTTTCTGTGCGACAAATTCAGACAGGAAAAATCAGTATAAATCCTTAGAAAATTATCCCCCAGTGTCTCCATCTGCTGGCGGTATTGAATAAGCATTGCTGCACTGATGGGGTATGCATTAGACGAAAAAAAAGAAGAAAAAGAAGAATAATACGCCCAGAAAAGAGGCGAAAAGGAGAAAAACGTAAAAAAACGTGAAAAAAAAGTAAGAGGAAGAGAAGGGAAAAAAAGGTGGAAATGGGTTTAAAAGTGATTTCGGCGGAGAAATATATATATATATATATATATATATATATATATATATATATATACGCGCACACACACACATATATATAAACGTATTCTCCGTTGAGATATTGCAGCCGCTGCTGTGTCCAGGCCCAGGAGCCTTAGCACTGTGCTGTGATGTCACTCAATACCACTGACATCACTAGGTGTAAACAACATCTCTCCTTTGCTGTGTATGTGACTATGGAGCTGTTTGGTGATGTCGTCTATTATGGCCTTCATAGAAGCAACAGGAGATTGTTGCATCCATCTAGAACCCTCAGAACTACAGTGCTATGATGTCACTCACTTCCACAGGCCTTGCAGAGTGTAAACAACAACAACCCAGCTTTGTTGTGTATGTAACCATAGGGATTTGTGATGTCACCTAGAACCTTCACAGCAGCGACAGCTTTATGAGGAGCATCAGCACTGCTCTGCCTGAGCAGAACCATCACCGCCATAGGTTGTCAAATAACCCGGATTTAACCCACACAGGTAAGTCCAATGGGGTGCAGGCATGTCCTCTATGCTTACAGCTTCCCGTGGGTGTTGGTTTGATACCGTTTGGGGACAGCCAAGGAGGCATCTGCAGGCAACAAAGGTAGGTGTGTGCTTGTGTGTGTGTTTCCTATGCAGATCCTAAGCCCAGTGTCACATGCAAGTAGGAGGAGTAAGAAGGGTTCCTGGCAAATCCGGGTTATGGATTGCATTTAAAAAGGCCCCGTGGGAGTGCAATGGGCCCCTGTCTTGCTGCTTAGCAATAATGGTATGGGTTTAGGTTCTGCTGTGTGTACTGGTGGTTGACTGCCCCCCAGCCCAGAGTGTGCATGGAAAATTGTCTGGCAGCCTCCCTGACAGCAAGCAGTGATAGTGCCCATGAAGGGCACCTTGTTGGGCCCGCCCCTTTCACGGTTATCGCTTCTCGGCCTTTTGGCTAAGATCAAGTGTAGTATCTGTTCTTATCAGTTTAATATCTGATACGTCCCCTATCTGGGGACCATATATTAAATGGATTTTTGAGAACGGGGGCCGATTTCGAAGCTTGCTTCCGTCGCCCTATGCATTGACCCGATATGGCAGTATCTTCGGGTACAGTGCACCACCCCCTTACAGGGTTAAAAAGAAAGATTCCTACTTTCATTGCTACCTGCTTGCTGGCTAGCCAGCTAGCCAGCCCTGTGGGCCTTGCTGCTGCTGCAGCCAAAAAACAAAAGGTGGTGCTGCTGCTGCTTCTGCTGCTTCTGCTTCTGCTTGTGTCTGGCCGCTGTTGGAGCGTCCAGGCACAGGACTTCTGCTGCTGCTGACTAAATGGCCTCCTTAATTGGATCATTTGAGTAGCCAGCACACCTGTGCAGGTAGGGCATGACATGATAGGCAGCTGCCTTGATAGCGGGTGGGTGCTGAATGTTCCTAATTGACAAAATAAGATTAATGCTTATGAAGAAATATAAAATCTCATCCCTTCCCCAATATCGCGCCACACCCCTACCCCTTAATTCCCTGGTTGAACTTGATGGACATATGTCTTTTTTCGACCGTACTAACTATGTAACTATGTAACATAACATGGGGGGGGGGGGGGGGGGGTCTCCTGGCTGTTCACACAGGTGTGTCATTGCTGTACATTGACCATGCATTGCTTCTGTGGTATTGCAAAGGCAAAGACAAATGCTTCCAGCCATCCATTGCACTAATGGATTGGTCATCAGCTGGCTGTCTATGTCCCGCATCAATATAGACCAAAGTACAGAGGGTTAGGCTATGCTATTGTGCACCTACCTGATGCATCAGAAGGTGCGAGGCCCTTGCTAAATTCTGTGCACAGACTTTGAGATCTATACTTTAGACTGTATCTAAACCTGCTCCAACATGGACTGACATTCTGGCCTACTTTCAGCCGATGCGACTTGTCTGTCGCTGAACAGTCGCTTTTTATGTATTCAGCACCTATGTATAATGTTGTAAAAATGCTCTAGAAGCTAAAGTCGCAGAAATGTCACACATATTTGGCCTGCAACTTTCTGTGCGACAAATTCAGACAGGAAAAATCAGTATAAATCCTTAGAAAATTATCCCCCAGTGTCTCCATCTGCTGGCGGTATTGAATAAGCATTGCTGCACTGATGGGGTATGCATTAGACGAAAAAAAAGAAGAAAAAGAAGAATAATACGCCCAGAAAAGAGGCGAAAAGGAGAAAAACGTAAAAAAACGTGAAAAAAAAGTAAGAGGAAGAGAAGGGAAAAAAAGGTGGAAATGGGTTTAAAAGTGATTTCGGCGGAGAAATATATATATATATATATATATATATATATATATATATATATACGCGCACACACACACATATATATAAACGTATTCTCCGTTGAGATATTGCAGCCGCTGCTGTGTCCAGGCCCAGGAGCCTTAGCACTGTGCTGTGATGTCACTCAATACCACTGACATCACTAGGTGTAAACAACATCTCTCCTTTGCTGTGTATGTGACTATGGAGCTGTTTGGTGATGTCGTCTATTATGGCCTTCATAGAAGCAACAGGAGATTGTTGCATCCATCTAGAACCCTCAGAACTACAGTGCTATGATGTCACTCACTTCCACAGGCCTTGCAGAGTGTAAACAACAACAACCCAGCTTTGTTGTGTATGTAACCATAGGGATTTGTGATGTCACCTAGAACCTTCACAGCAGCGACAGCTTTATGAGGAGCATCAGCACTGCTCTGCCTGAGCAGAACCATCACCGCCAAGGTTGTCAAATAACCCGGATTTAACCCACACAGGTAAGTCCAATGGGGTGCAGGCATGTCCTCTATGCTTACAGCTTCCCGTGGGTGTTGGTTTGATACCGTTTGGGGACAGCCAAGGAGGCATCTGCAGGCAACAAAGGTAGGTGTGTGCTTGTGTGTGTGTTTCCTATGCAGATCCTAAGCCCAGTGTCACATGCAAGTAGGAGGAGTAAGAAGGGTTCCTGGCAAATCCGGGTTATGGATTGCATTTAAAAAGGCCCCGTGGGAGTGCAATGGGCCCCTGTCTTGCTGCTTAGCAATAATGGTATGGGTTTAGGTTCTGCTGTGTGTACTGGTGGTTGACTGCCCCCCAGCCCAGAGTGTGCATGGAAAATTGTCTGGCAGCCTCCCTGACAGCAAGCAGTGATAGTGCCCATGAAGGGCACCTTGTTGGGCCCGCCCCTTTCACGGTTATCGCTTCTCGGCCTTTTGGCTAAGATCAAGTGTAGTATCTGTTCTTATCAGTTTAATATCTGATACGTCCCCTATCTGGGGACCATATATTAAATGGATTTTTGAGAACGGGGGCCGATTTCGAAGCTTGCTTCCGTCGCCCTATGCATTGACCCGATATGGCAGTATCTTCGGGTACAGTGCACCACCCCCTTACAGGGTTAAAAAGAAAGATTCCTACTTTCATTGCTACCTGCTTGCTGGCTAGCCAGCTAGCCAGCCCTGTGGGCCTTGCTGCTGCTGCAGCCAAAAAACAAAAGGTGGTGCTGCTGCTGCTTCTGCTGCTTCTGCTTCTGCTTGTGTCTGGCCGCTGTTGGAGCGTCCAGGCACAGGACTTCTGCTGCTGCTGACTAAATGGCCTCCTTAATTGGATCATTTGAGTAGCCAGCACACCTGTGCAGGTAGGGCATGACATGATAGGCAGCTGCCTTGATAGCGGGTGGGTGCTGAATGTTCCTAATTGACAAAATAAGATTAATGCTTATGAAGAAATATAAAATCTCATCCCTTCCCCAATATCGCGCCACACCCCTACCCCTTAATTCCCTGGTTGAACTTGATGGACATATGTCTTTTTTCGACCGTACTAACTATGTAACTATGTAAATAACATGGGGGGGGGGGGGGGGTCTCCTGGCTGTTCACACAGGTGTGTCATTGCTGTACATTGACCATGCATTGCTTCTGTGGTATTGCAAAGGCAAAGACAAATGCTTCCAGCCATCCATTGCACTAATGGATTGGTCATCAGCTGGCTGTCTATGTCCCGCATCAATATAGACCAAAGTACAGAGGGTTAGGCTATGCTATTGTGCACCTACCTGATGCATCAGAAGGTGCGAGGCCCTTGCTAAATTCTGTGCACAGACTTTGAGATCTATACTTTAGACTGTATCTAAACCTGCTCCAACATGGACTGACATTCTGGCCTACTTTCAGCCGATGCGACTTGTCTGTCGCTGAACAGTCGCTTTTTATGTATTCAGCACCTATGTATAATGTTGTAAAAATGCTCTAGAAGCTAAAGTCGCAGAAATGTCACACATATTTGGCCTGCAACTTTCTGTGCGACAAATTCAGACAGGAAAAATCAGTATAAATCCTTAGAAAATTATCCCCCAGTGTCTCCATCTGCTGGCGGTATTGAATAAGCATTGCTGCACTGATGGGGTATGCATTAGACGAAAAAAAAGAAGAAAAAGAAGAATAATACGCCCAGAAAAGAGGCGAAAAGGAGAAAAACGTAAAAAAACGTGAAAAAAAAGTAAGAGGAAGAGAAGGGAAAAAAAGGTGGAAATGGGTTTAAAAGTGATTTCGGCGGAGAATATATATATATATATATATATATATATATATATATATATATATACGCGCACACACACACATATATATAAACGTATTCTCCGTTGAGATATTGCAGCCGCTGCTGTGTCCAGGCCCAGGAGCCTTAGCACTGTGCTGTGATGTCACTCAATACCACTGACATCACTAGGTGTAAACAACATCTCTCCTTTGCTGTGTATGTGACTATGGAGCTGTTTGGTGATGTCGTCTATTATGGCCTTCATAGAAGCAACAGGAGATTGTTGCATCCATCTAGAACCCTCAGAACTACAGTGCTATGATGTCACTCACTTCCACAGGCCTTGCAGAGTGTAAACGACAACAACCCAGCTTTGTTGTGTATGTAACCATAGGGATTTGTGATGTCACCTAGAACCTTCACAGCAGCGACAGCTTTATGAGGAGCATCAGCACTGCTCTGCCTGAGCAGAACCATCACCGCCATAGGTTGTCAAATAACCCGGATTTAACCCACACAGGTAAGTCCAATGGGGTGCAGGCATGTCCTCTATGCTTACAGCTTCCCGTGGGTGTTGGTTTGATACCGTTTGGGGACAGCCAAGGAGGCATCTGCAGGCAACAAAGGTAGGTGTGTGCTTGTGTGTGTGTTTCCTATGCAGATCCTAAGCCCAGTGTCACATGCAAGTAGGAGGAGTAAGAAGGGTTCCTGGCAAATCCGGGTTATGGATTGCATTTAAAAAGGCCCCGTGGGAGTGCAATGGGCCCCTGTCTTGCTGCTTAGCAATAATGGTATGGGTTTAGGTTCTGCTGTGTGTACTGGTGGTTGACTGCCCCCCAGCCCAGAGTGTGCATGGAAAATTGTCTGGCAGCCTCCCTGACAGCAAGCAGTGATAGTGCCCATGAAGGGCACCTTGTTGGGCCCGCCCCTTTCACGGTTATCGCTTCTCGGCCTTTTGGCTAAGATCAAGTGTAGTATCTGTTCTTATCAGTTTAATATCTGATACGTCCCCTATCTGGGGACCATATATTAAATGGATTTTTGAGAACGGGGGCCGATTTCGAAGCTTGCTTCCGTCGCCCTATGCATTGACCCGATATGGCAGTATCTTCGGGTACAGTGCACCACCCCCTTACAGGGTTAAAAAGAAAGATTCCTACTTTCATTGCTACCTGCTTGCTGGCTAGCCAGCTAGCCAGCCCTGTGGGCCTTGCTGCTGCTGCAGCCAAAAAACAAAAGGTGGTGCTGCTGCTGCTTCTGCTGCTTCTGCTTCTGCTTGTGTCTGGCCGCTGTTGGAGCGTCCAGGCACAGGACTTCTGCTGCTGCTGACTAAATGGCCTCCTTAATTGGATCATTTGAGTAGCCAGCACACCTGTGCAGGTAGGGCATGACATGATAGGCAGCTGCCTTGATAGCGGGTGGGTGCTGAATGTTCCTAATTGACAAAATAAGATTAATGCTTATGAAGAAATATAAAATCTCATCCCTTCCCCAATATCGCGCCACACCCCTACCCGTTAATTCCCTGGTTGAACTTGATGGACATATGTCTTTTTTCGACCGTACTAACTATGTAACTATGTAACATAACATGGGGGGGGGGGGGGGGGGGTCTCCTGGCTGTTCACACAGGTGTGTCATTGCTGTACATTGACCATGCATTGCTTCTGTGGTATTGCAAAGGCAAAGACAAATGCTTCCAGCCATCCATTGCACTAATGGATTGGTCATCAGCTGGCTGTCTATGTCCCGCATCAATATAGACCAAAGTACAGAGGGTTAGGCTATGCTATTGTGCACCTACCTGATGCATCAGAAGGTGCGAGGCCCTTGCTAAATTCTGTGCACAGACTTTGAGATCTATACTTTAGACTGTATCTAAACCTGCTCCAACATGGACTGACATTCTGGCCTACTTTCAGCCGATGCGACTTGTCTGTCGCTGAACAGTCGCTTTTTATGTATTCAGCACCTATGTATAATGTTGTAAAAATGCTCTAGAAGCTAAAGTCGCAGAAATGTCACACATATTTGGCCTGCAACTTTCTGTGCGACAAATTCAGACAGGAAAAATCAGTATAAATCCTTAGAAAATTATCCCCCAGTGTCTCCATCTGCTGGCGGTATTGAATAAGCATTGCTGCACTGATGGGGTATGCATTAGACGAAAAAAAAGAAGAAAAAGAAGAATAATACGCCCAGAAAAGAGGCGAAAAGGAGAAAAACGTAAAAAAACGTGAAAAAAAAGTAAGAGGAAGAGAAGGGAAAAAAAGGTGGAAATGGGTTTAAAAGTGATTTCGGCGGAGAAATATATATATATATATATATATATATATATATATATATATATATACGCGCACACACACACATATATATAAACGTATTCTCCGTTGAGATATTGCAGCCGCTGCTGTGTCCAGGCCCAGGAGCCTTAGCACTGTGCTGTGATGTCACTCAATACCACTGACATCACTAGGTGTAAACAACATCTCTCCTTTGCTGTGTATGTGACTATGGAGCTGTTTGGTGATGTCGTCTATTATGGCCTTCATAGAAGCAACAGGAGATTGTTGCATCCATCTAGAACCCTCAGAACTACAGTGCTATGATGTCACTCACTTCCACAGGCCTTGCAGAGTGTAAACAACAACAACCCAGCTTTGTTGTGTATGTAACCATAGGGATTTGTGATGTCACCTAGAACCTTCACAGCAGCGACAGCTTTATGAGGAGCATCAGCACTGCTCTGCCTGAGCAGAACCATCACCGCCATAGGTTGTCAAATAACCCGGATTTAACCCACACAGGTAAGTCCAATGGGGTGCAGGCATGTCCTCTATGCTTACAGCTTCCCGTGGGTGTTGGTTTGATACCGTTTGGGGACAGCCAAGGAGGCATCTGCAGGCAACAAAGGTAGGTGTGTGCTTGTGTGTGTGTTTCCTATGCAGATCCTAAGCCCAGTGTCACATGCAAGTAGGAGGAGTAAGAAGGGTTCCTGGCAAATCCGGGTTATGGATTGCATTTAAAAAGGCCCCGTGGGAGTGCAATGGGCCCCTGTCTTGCTGCTTAGCAATAATGGTATGGGTTTAGGTTCTGCTGTGTGTACTGGTGGTTGACTGCCCCCCAGCCCAGAGTGTGCATGGAAAATTGTCTGGCAGCCTCCCTGACAGCAAGCAGTGATAGTGCCCATGAAGGGCACCTTGTTGGGCCCGCCCCTTTCACGGTTATCGCTTCTCGGCCTTTTGGCTAAGATCAAGTGTAGTATCTGTTCTTATCAGTTTAATATCTGATACGTCCCCTATCTGGGGACCATATATTAAATGGATTTTTGAGAACGGGGGCCGATTTCGAAGCTTGCTTCCGTCGCCCTATGCATTGACCCGATATGGCAGTATCTTCGGGTACAGTGCACCACCCCCTTACAGGGTTAAAAAGAAAGATTCCTACTTTCATTGCTACCTGCTTGCTGGCTAGCCAGCTAGCCAGCCCTGTGGGCCTTGCTGCTGCTGCAGCCAAAAAACAAAAGGTGGTGCTGCTGCTGCTTCTGCTGCTTCTGCTTCTGCTTGTGTCTGGCCGCTGTTGGAGCGTCCAGGCACAGGACTTCTGCTGCTGCTGACTAAATGGCCTCCTTAATTGGATCATTTGAGTAGCCAGCACACCTGTGCAGGTAGGGCATGACATGATAGGCAGCTGCCTTGATAGCGGGTGGGTGCTGAATGTTCCTAATTGACAAAATAAGATTAATGCTTATGAAGAAATATAAAATCTCATCCCTTCCCCAATATCGCGCCACACCCCTACCCCTTAATTCCCTGGTTGAACTTGATGGACATATGTCTTTTTTCGACCGTACTAACTATGTAACTATGTAACATAACATGGGGGGGGGGGGGGGGGGTCTCCTGGCTGTTCACACAGGTGTGTCATTGCTGTACATTGACCATGCATTGCTTCTGTGGTATTGCAAAGGCAAAGACAAATGCTTCCAGCCATCCATTGCACTAATGGATTGGTCATCAGCTGGCTGTCTATGTCCCGCATCAATATAGACCAAAGTACAGAGGGTTAGGCTATGCTATTGTGCACCTACCTGATGCATCAGAAGGTGCGAGGCCCTTGCTAAATTCTGTGCACAGACTTTGAGATCTATACTTTAGACTGTATCTAAACCTGCTCCAACATGGACTGACATTCTGGCCTACTTTCAGCCGATGCGACTTGTCTGTCGCTGAACAGTCGCTTTTTATGTATTCAGCACCTATGTATAATGTTGTAAAAATGCTCTAGAAGCTAAAGTCGCAGAAATGTCACACATATTTGGCCTGCAACTTTCTGTGCGACAAATTCAGACAGGAAAAATCAGTATAAATCCTTAGAAAATTATCCCCCAGTGTCTCCATCTGCTGGCGGTATTGAATAAGCATTGCTGCACTGATGGGGTATGCATTAGACGAAAAAAAAGAAGAAAAAGAAGAATAATACGCCCAGAAAAGAGGCGAAAAGGAGAAAAACGTAAAAAAACGTGAAAAAAAAGTAAGAGGAAGAGAAGGGAAAAAAAGGTGGAAATGGGTTTAAAAGTGATTTCGGCGGAGAAATATATATATATATATATATATATATATATATATATATATATACGCGCACACACACACATATATATAAACGTATTCTCCGTTGAGATATTGCAGCCGCTGCTGTGTCCAGGCCCAGGAGCCTTAGCACTGTGCTGTGATGTCACTCAATACCACTGACATCACTAGGTGTAAACAACATCTCTCCTTTGCTGTGTATGTGACTATGGAGCTGTTTGGTGATGTCGTCTATTATGGCCTTCATAGAAGCAACAGGAGATTGTTGCATCCATCTAGAACCCTCAGAACTACAGTGCTATGATGTCACTCACTTCCACAGGCCTTGCAGAGTGTAAACAACAACAACCCAGCTTTGTTGTGTATGTAACCATAGGGATTTGTGATGTCACCTAGAACCTTCACAGCAGCGACAGCTTTATGAGGAGCATCAGCACTGCTCTGCCTGAGCAGAACCATCACCGCCATAGGTTGTCAAATAACCCGGATTTAACCCACACAGGTAAGTCCAATGGGGTGCAGGCATGTCCTCTATGCTTACAGCTTCCCGTGGGTGTTGGTTTGATACCGTTTGGGGACAGCCAAGGAGGCATCTGCAGGCAACAAAGGTAGGTGTGTGCTTGTGTGTGTGTTTCCTATGCAGATCCTAAGCCCAGTGTCACATGCAAGTAGGAGGAGTAAGAAGGGTTCCTGGCAAATCCGGGTTATGGATTGCATTTAAAAAGGCCCCGTGGGAGTGCAATGGGCCCCTGTCTTGCTGCTTAGCAATAATGGTATGGGTTTAGGTTCTGCTGTGTGTACTGGTGGTTGACTGCCCCCCAGCCCAGAGTGTGCATGGAAAATTGTCTGGCAGCCTCCCTGACAGCAAGCAGTGATAGTGCCCATGAAGGGCACCTTGTTGGGCCCGCCCCTTTCACGGTTATCGCTTCTCGGCCTTTTGGCTAAGATCAAGTGTAGTATCTGTTCTTATCAGTTTAATATCTGATACGTCCCCTATCTGGGGACCATATATTAAATGGATTTTTGAGAACGGGGGCCGATTTCGAAGCTTGCTTCCGTCGCCCTATGCATTGACCCGATATGGCAGTATCTTCGGGTACAGTGCACCACCCCCTTACAGGGTTAAAAAGAAAGATTCCTACTTTCATTGCTACCTGCTTGCTGGCTAGCCAGCTAGCCAGCCCTGTGGGCCTTGCTGCTGCTGCAGCCAAAAAACAAAAGGTGGTGCTGCTGCTGCTTCTGCTGCTTCTGCTTCTGCTTGTGTCTGGCCGCTGTTGGAGCGTCCAGGCACAGGACTTCTGCTGCTGCTGACTAAATGGCCTCCTTAATTGGATCATTTGAGTAGCCAGCACACCTGTGCAGGTAGGGCATGACATGATAGGCAGCTGCCTTGATAGCGGGTGGGTGCTGAATGTTCCTAATTGACAAAATAAGATTAATGCTTATGAAGAAATATAAAATCTCATCCCTTCCCCAATATCGCGCCACACCCCTACCCCTTAATTCCCTGGTTGAACTTGATGGACATATGTCTTTTTTCGACCGTACTAACTATGTAACTATGTAACATAACATGGGGGGGGGGGGGGTCTCCTGGCTGTTCACACAGGTGTGTCATTGCTGTACATTGACCATGCATTGCTTCTGTGGTATTGCAAAGGCAAAGACAAATGCTTCCAGCCATCCATTGCACTAATGGATTGGTCATCAGCTGGCTGTCTATGTCCCGCATCAATATAGACCAAAGTACAGAGGGTTAGGCTATGCTATTGTGCACCTACCTGATGCATCAGAAGGTGCGAGGCCCTTGCTAAATTCTGTGCACAGACTTTGAGATCTATACTTTAGACTGTATCTAAACCTGCTCCAACATGGACTGACATTCTGGCCTACTTTCAGCCGATGCGACTTGTCTGTCGCTGAACAGTCGCTTTTTATGTATTCAGCACCTATGTATAATGTTGTAAAAATGCTCTAGAAGCTAAAGTCGCAGAAATGTCACACATATTTGGCCTGCAACTTTCTGTGCGACAAATTCAGACAGGAAAAATCAGTATAAATCCTTAGAAAATTATCCCCCAGTGTCTCCATCTGCTGGCGGTATTGAATAAGCATTGCTGCACTGATGGGGTATGCATTAGACGAAAAAAAAGAAGAAAAAGAAGAATAATACGCCCAGAAAAGAGGCGAAAAGGAGAAAAACGTAAAAAAACGTGAAAAAAAAGTAAGAGGAAGAGAAGGGAAAAAAAGGTGGAAATGGGTTTAAAAGTGATTTCGGCGGAGAAATATATATATATATATATATATATATATATATATATATATATATACGCGCACACACACACATATATATAAACGTATTCTCCGTTGAGATATTGCAGCCGCTGCTGTGTCCAGGCCCAGGAGCCTTAGCACTGTGCTGTGATGTCACTCAATACCACTGACATCACTAGGTGTAAACAACATCTCTCCTTTGCTGTGTATGTGACTATGGAGCTGTTTGGTGATGTCGTCTATTATGGCCTTCATAGAAGCAACAGGAGATTGTTGCATCCATCTAGAACCCTCAGAACTACAGTGCTATGATGTCACTCACTTCCACAGGCCTTGCAGAGTGTAAACGACAACAACCCAGCTTTGTTGTGTATGTAACCATAGGGATTTGTGATGTCACCTAGAACCTTCACAGCAGCGACAGCTTTATGAGGAGCATCAGCACTGCTCTGCCTGAGCAGAACCATCACCGCCATAGGTTGTCAAATAACCCGGATTTAACCCACACAGGTAAGTCCAATGGGGTGCAGGCATGTCCTCTATGCTTACAGCTTCCCGTGGGTGTTGGTTTGATACCGTTTGGGGACAGCCAAGGAGGCATCTGCAGGCAACAAAGGTAGGTGTGTGCTTGTGTGTGTGTTTCCTATGCAGATCCTAAGCCCAGTGTCACATGCAAGTAGGAGGAGTAAGAAGGGTTCCTGGCAAATCCGGGTTATGGATTGCATTTAAAAAGGCCCCGTGGGAGTGCAATGGGCCCCTGTCTTGCTGCTTAGCAATAATGGTATGGGTTTAGGTTCTGCTGTGTGTACTGGTGGTTGACTGCCCCCCAGCCCAGAGTGTGCATGGAAAATTGTCTGGCAGCCTCCCTGACAGCAAGCAGTGATAGTGCCCATGAAGGGCACCTTGTTGGGCCCGCCCCTTTCACGGTTATCGCTTCTCGGCCTTTTGGCTAAGATCAAGTGTAGTATCTGTTCTTATCAGTTTAATATCTGATACGTCCCCTATCTGGGGACCATATATTAAATGGATTTTTGAGAACGGGGGCCGATTTCGAAGCTTGCTTCCGTCGCCCTATGCATTGACCCGATATGGCAGTATCTTCGGGTACAGTGCACCACCCCCTTACAGGGTTAAAAAGAAAGATTCCTACTTTCATTGCTACCTGCTTGCTGGCTAGCCAGCTAGCCAGCCCTGTGGGCCTTGCTGCTGCTGCAGCCAAAAAACAAAAGGTGGTGCTGCTGCTGCTTCTGCTGCTTCTGCTTCTGCTTGTGTCTGGCCGCTGTTGGAGCGTCCAGGCACAGGACTTCTGCTGCTGCTGACTAAATGGCCTCCTTAATTGGATCATTTGAGTAGCCAGCACACCTGTGCAGGTAGGGCATGACATGATAGGCAGCTGCCTTGATAGCGGGTGGGTGCTGAATGTTCCTAATTGACAAAATAAGATTAATGCTTATGAAGAAATATAAAATCTCATCCCTTCCCCAATATCGCGCCACACCCCTACCCGTTAATTCCCTGGTTGAACTTGATGGACATATGTCTTTTTTCGACCGTACTAACTATGTAACTATGTAACATAACATGGGGGGGGGGGGGGGGGGTCTCCTGGCTGTTCACACAGGTGTGTCATTGCTGTACATTGACCATGCATTGCTTCTGTGGTATTGCAAAGGCAAAGACAAATGCTTCCAGCCATCCATTGCACTAATGGATTGGTCATCAGCTGGCTGTCTATGTCCCGCATCAATATAGACCAAAGTACAGAGGGTTAGGCTATGCTATTGTGCACCTACCTGATGCATCAGAAGGTGCGAGGCCCTTGCTAAATTCTGTGCACAGACTTTGAGATCTATACTTTAGACTGTATCTAAACCTGCTCCAACATGGACTGACATTCTGGCCTACTTTCAGCCGATGCGACTTGTCTGTCGCTGAACAGTCGCTTTTTATGTATTCAGCACCTATGTATAATGTTGTAAAAATGCTCTAGAAGCTAAAGTCGCAGAAATGTCACACATATTTGGCCTGCAACTTTCTGTGCGACAAATTCAGACAGGAAAAATCAGTATAAATCCTTAGAAAATTATCCCCCAGTGTCTCCATCTGCTGGCGGTATTGAATAAGCATTGCTGCACTGATGGGGTATGCATTAGACGAAAAAAAAGAAGAAAAAGAAGAATAATACGCCCAGAAAAGAGGCGAAAAGGAGAAAAACGTAAAAAAACGTGAAAAAAAAGTAAGAGGAAGAGAAGGGAAAAAAAGGTGGAAATGGGTTTAAAAGTGATTTCGGCGGAGAAATATATATATATATATATATATATATATATATATATATATATATACGCGCACACACACACATATATATAAACGTATTCTCCGTTGAGATATTGCAGCCGCTGCTGTGTCCAGGCCCAGGAGCCTTAGCACTGTGCTGTGATGTCACTCAATACCACTGACATCACTAGGTGTAAACAACATCTCTCCTTTGCTGTGTATGTGACTATGGAGCTGTTTGGTGATGTCGTCTATTATGGCCTTCATAGAAGCAACAGGAGATTGTTGCATCCATCTAGAACCCTCAGAACTACAGTGCTATGATGTCACTCACTTCCACAGGCCTTGCAGAGTGTAAACAACAACAACCCAGCTTTGTTGTGTATGTAACCATAGGGATTTGTGATGTCACCTAGAACCTTCACAGCAGCGACAGCTTTATGAGGAGCATCAGCACTGCTCTGCCTGAGCAGAACCATCACCGCCATAGGTTGTCAAATAACCCGGATTTAACCCACACAGGTAAGTCCAATGGGGTGCAGGCATGTCCTCTATGCTTACAGCTTCCCGTGGGTGTTGGTTTGATACCGTTTGGGGACAGCCAAGGAGGCATCTGCAGGCAACAAAGGTAGGTGTGTGCTTGTGTGTGTGTTTCCTATGCAGATCCTAAGCCCAGTGTCACATGCAAGTAGGAGGAGTAAGAAGGGTTCCTGGCAAATCCGGGTTATGGATTGCATTTAAAAAGGCCCCGTGGGAGTGCAATGGGCCCCTGTCTTGCTGCTTAGCAATAATGGTATGGGTTTAGGTTCTGCTGTGTGTACTGGTGGTTGACTGCCCCCCAGCCCAGAGTGTGCATGGAAAATTGTCTGGCAGCCTCCCTGACAGCAAGCAGTGATAGTGCCCATGAAGGGCACCTTGTTGGGCCCGCCCCTTTCACGGTTATCGCTTCTCGGCCTTTTGGCTAAGATCAAGTGTAGTATCTGTTCTTATCAGTTTAATATCTGATACGTCCCCTATCTGGGGACCATATATTAAATGGATTTTTGAGAACGGGGGCCGATTTCGAAGCTTGCTTCCGTCGCCCTATGCATTGACCCGATATGGCAGTATCTTCGGGTACAGTGCACCACCCCCTTACAGGGTTAAAAAGAAAGATTCCTACTTTCATTGCTACCTGCTTGCTGGCTAGCCAGCTAGCCAGCCCTGTGGGCCTTGCTGCTGCTGCAGCCAAAAAACAAAAGGTGGTGCTGCTGCTGCTTCTGCTGCTTCTGCTTCTGCTTGTGTCTGGCCGCTGTTGGAGCGTCCAGGCACAGGACTTCTGCTGCTGCTGACTAAATGGCCTCCTTAATTGGATCATTTGAGTAGCCAGCACACCTGTGCAGGTAGGGCATGACATGATAGGCAGCTGCCTTGATAGCGGGTGGGTGCTGAATGTTCCTAATTGACAAAATAAGATTAATGCTTATGAAGAAATATAAAATCTCATCCCTTCCCCAATATCGCGCCACACCCCTACCCCTTAATTCCCTGGTTGAACTTGATGGACATATGTCTTTTTTCGACCGTACTAACTATGTAACTATGTAACATAACATGGGGGGGGGGGGGGTCTCCTGGCTGTTCACACAGGTGTGTCATTGCTGTACATTGACCATGCATTGCTTCTGTGGTATTGCAAAGGCAAAGACAAATGCTTCCAGCCATCCATTGCACTAATGGATTGGTCATCAGCTGGCTGTCTATGTCCCGCATCAATATAGACCAAAGTACAGAGGGTTAGGCTATGCTATTGTGCACCTACCTGATGCATCAGAAGGTGCGAGGCCCTTGCTAAATTCTGTGCACAGACTTTGAGATCTATACTTTAGACTGTATCTAAACCTGCTCCAACATGGACTGACATTCTGGCCTACTTTCAGCCGATGCGACTTGTCTGTCGCTGAACAGTCGCTTTTTATGTATTCAGCACCTATGTATAATGTTGTAAAAATGCTCTAGAAGCTAAAGTCGCAGAAATGTCACACATATTTGGCCTGCAACTTTCTGTGCGACAAATTCAGACAGGAAAAATCAGTATAAATCCTTAGAAAATTATCCCCCAGTGTCTCCATCTGCTGGCGGTATTGAATAAGCATTGCTGCACTGATGGGGTATGCATTAGACGAAAAAAAAGAAGAAAAAGAAGAATAATACGCCCAGAAAAGAGGCAAAAAGGAGAAAAACGTAAAAAAACGTGAAAAAAAAGTAAGAGGAAGAGAAGGGAAAAAAAGGTGGAAATGGGTTTAAAAGTGATTTCGGCGGAGAAATATATATATATATATATATATATATATATATATATATATATATATATATATACGTGCACACACACACATATATATAAACGTATTCTCCGTTGAGATATTGCAGCCGCTGCTGTGTCCAGGCCCAGGAGCCTTAGCACTGTGCTGTGATGTCACTCAATACCACTGACATCACTAGGTGTAAACAACATCTCTCCTTTGCTGTGTATGTGACTATGGAGCTGTTTGGTGATGTCGTCTATTATGGCCTTCATAGAAGCAACAGGAGATTGTTGCATCCATCTAGAACCCTCAGAACTACAGTGCTATGATGTCACTCACTTCCACAGGCCTTGCAGAGTGTAAACAACAACAACCCAGCTTTGTTGTGTATGTAACCATAGGGATTTGTGATGTCACCTAGAACCTTCACAGCAGCGACAGCTTTATGAGGAGCATCAGCACTGCTCTGCCTGAGCAGAACCATGACCGCCATAGGTTGTCAAATAACCCGGATTTAACCCACACAGGTAAGTCCAATGGGGTGCAGGCATGTCCTCTATGCTTACAGCTTCCCGTGGGTGTTGGTTTGATACCGTTTGGGGACAGCCAAGGAGGCATCTGCAGGCAACAAAGGTAGGTGTGTGCTTGTGTGTGTGTTTCCTATGCAGATCCTAAGCCCAGTGTCACATGCAAGTAGGAGGAGTAAGAAGGGTTCCTGGCAAATCCGGGTTATGGATTGCATTTAAAAAGGCCCCGTGGGAGTGCAATGGGCCCCTGTCTTGCTGCTTAGCAATAATGGTATGGGTTTAGGTTCTGCTGTGTGTACTGGTGGTTGACTGCCCCCCAGCCCAGAGTGTGCATGGAAAATTGTCTGGCAGCCTCCCTGACAGCAAGCAGTGATAGTGCCCATGAAGGGCACCTTGTTGGGCCCGCCCCTTTCACGGTTATCGCTTCTCGGCCTTTTGGCTAAGATCAAGTGTAGTATCTGTTCTTATCAGTTTAATATCTGATACGTCCCCTATCTGGGGACCATATATTAAATGGATTTTTGAGAACGGGGGCCGATTTCGAAGCTTGCTTCCGTCGCCCTATGCATTGACCCGATATGGCAGTATCTTCGGGTACAGTGCACCACCCCCTTACAGGGTTAAAAAGAAAGATTCCTACTTTCATTGCTACCTGCTTGCTGGCTAGCCAGCTAGCCAGCCCTGTGGGCCTTGCTGCTGCTGCAGCCAAAAAACAAAAGGTGGTGGTGCTGCTGCTGCTTCTGCTTCTGCTTGTGTCTGGCCGCTGTTGGAGCGTCCAGGCACAGGACTTCTGCTGCTGCTGACTAAATGGCCTCCTTAATTGGATCATTTGAGTAGCCAGCACACCTGTGCAGGTAGGGCATGACATGATAGGCAGCTGCCTTGATAGCGGGTGGGTGCTGAATGTTCCTAATTGACAAAATAAGATTAATGCTTATGAAGAAATATAAAATCTCATCCCTTCCCCAATATCGCGCCACACCCCTACCCCTTAATTCCCTGGTTGAACTTGATGGACATATGTCTTTTTTCGACCGTACTAACTATGTAACTATGTAACATAACATGGGGGGGGGGGGGGTCTCCTGGCTGTTCACACAGGTGTGTCATTGCTGTACATTGACCATGCATTGCTTCTGTGGTATTGCAAAGGCAAAGACAAATGCTTCCAGCCATCCATTGCACTAATGGATTGGTCATCAGCTGGCTGTCTATGTCCCGCATCAATATAGACCAAAGTACAGAGGGTTAGGCTATGCTATTGTGCACCTACCTGATGCATCAGAAGGTGCGAGGCCCTTGCTAAATTCTGTGCACAGACTTTGAGATCTATACTTTAGACTGTATCTAAACCTGCTCCAACATGGACTGACATTCTGGCCTACTTTCAGCCGATGCGACTTGTCTGTCGCTGAACAGTCGCTTTTTATGTATTCAGCACCTATGTATAATGTTGTAAAAATGCTCTAGAAGCTAAAGTCGCAGAAATGTCACACATATTTGGCCTGCAACTTTCTGTGCGACAAATTCAGACAGGAAAAATCAGTATAAATCCTTAGAAAATTATCCCCCAGTGTCTCCATCTGCTGGCGGTATTGAATAAGCATTGCTGCACTGATGGGGTATGCATTAGACGAAAAAAAAGAAGAAAAAGAAGAATAATACGCCCAGAAAAGAGGCGAAAAGGAGAAAAACGTAAAAAAACGTGAAAAAAAAGTAAGAGGAAGAGAAGGGAAAAAAAGGTGGAAATGGGTTTAAAAGTGATTTCGGCGGAGAATATATATATATATATATATATATATATATATATATATATACGCGCACACACACACATATATATAAACGTATTCTCCGTTGAGATATTGCAGCCGCTGCTGTGTCCAGGCCCAGGAGCCTTAGCACTGTGCTGTGATGTCACTCAATACCACTGACATCACTAGGTGTAAACAACATCTCTCCTTTGCTGTGTATGTGACTATGGAGCTGTTTGGTGATGTCGTCTATTATGGCCTTCATAGAAGCAACAGGAGATTGTTGCATCCATCTAGAACCCTCAGAACTACAGTGCTATGATGTCACTCACTTCCACAGGCCTTGCAGAGTGTAAACAACAACAACCCAGCTTTGTTGTGTATGTAACCATAGGGATTTGTGATGTCACCTAGAACCTTCACAGCAGCGACAGCTTTATGAGGAGCATCAGCACTGCTCTGCCTGAGCAGAACCATGACCGCCATAGGTTGTCAAATAACCCGGATTTAACCCACACAGGTAAGTCCAATGGGGTGCAGGCATGTCCTCTATGCTTACAGCTTCCCGTGGGTGTTGGTTTGATACCGTTTGGGGACAGCCAAGGAGGCATCTGCAGGCAACAAAGGTAGGTGTGTGCTTGTGTGTGTGTTTCCTATGCAGATCCTAAGCCCAGTGTCACATGCAAGTAGGAGGAGTAAGAAGGGTTCCTGGCAAATCCGGGTTATGGATTGCATTTAAAAAGGCCCCGTGGGAGTGCAATGGGCCCCTGTCTTGCTGCTTAGCAATAATGGTATGGGTTTAGGTTCTGCTGTGTGTACTGGTGGTTGACTGCCCCCCAGCCCAGAGTGTGCATGGAAAATTGTCTGGCAGCCTCCCTGACAGCAAGCAGTGATAGTGCCCATGAAGGGCACCTTGTTGGGCCCGCCCCTTTCACGGTTATCGCTTCTCGGCCTTTTGGCTAAGATCAAGTGTAGTATCTGTTCTTATCAGTTTAATATCTGATACGTCCCCTATCTGGGGACCATATATTAAATGGATTTTTGAGAACGGGGGCCGATTTCGAAGCTTGCTTCCGTCGCCCTATGCATTGACCCGATATGGCAGTATCTTCGGGTACAGTGCACCACCCCCTTACAGGGTTAAAAAGAAAGATTCCTACTTTCATTGCTACCTGCTTGCTGGCTAGCCAGCTAGCCAGCCCTGTGGGCCTTGCTGCTGCTGCAGCCAAAAAACAAAAGGTGGTGCTGCTGCTGCTTCTGCTGCTTCTGCTTCTGCTTGTGTCTGGCCGCTGTTGGAGCGTCCAGGCACAGGACTTCTGCTGCTGCTGACTAAATGGCCTCCTTAATTGGATCATTTGAGTAGCCAGCACACCTGTGCAGGTAGGGCATGACATGATAGGCAGCTGCCTTGATAGCGGGTGGGTGCTGAATGTTCCTAATTGACAAAATAAGATTAATGCTTATGAAGAAATATAAAATCTCATCCCTTCCCCAATATCGCGCCACACCCCTACCCCTTAATTCCCTGGTTGAACTTGATGGACATATGTCTTTTTTCGACCGTACTAACTATGTAACTATGTAACATAACATGGGGGGGGGGGGGGGTCTCCTGGCTGTTCACACAGGTGTGTCATTGCTGTACATTGACCATGCATTGCTTCTGTGGTATTGCAAAGGCAAAGACAAATGCTTCCAGCCATCCATTGCACTAATGGATTGGTCATCAGCTGGCTGTCTATGTCCCGCATCAATATAGACCAAAGTACAGAGGGTTAGGCTATGCTATTGTGCACCTACCTGATGCATCAGAAGGTGCGAGGCCCTTGCTAAATTCTGTGCACAGACTTTGAGATCTATACTTTAGACTGTATCTAAACCTGCTCCAACATGGACTGACATTCTGGCCTACTTTCAGCCGATGCGACTTGTCTGTCGCTGAACAGTCGCTTTTTATGTATTCAGCACCTATGTATAATGTTGTAAAAATGCTCTAGAAGCTAAAGTCGCAGAAATGTCACACATATTTGGCCTGCAACTTTCTGTGCGACAAATTCAGACAGGAAAAATCAGTATAAATCCTTAGAAAATTATCCCCCAGTGTCTCCATCTGCTGGCGGTATTGAATAAGCATTGCTGCACTGATGGGGTATGCATTAGACGAAAAAAAAGAAGAAAAAGAAGAATAATACGCCCAGAAAAGAGGCGAAAAGGAGAAAAACGTAAAAAAACGTGAAAAAAAAGTAAGAGGAAGAGAAGGGAAAAAAAGGTGGAAATGGGTTTAAAAGTGATTTCGGCGGAGATATATATATATATATATATATATATATATATATATATATACGCGCACACACACACATATATATAAACGTATTCTCCGTTGAGATATTGCAGCCGCTGCTGTGTCCAGGCCCAGGAGCCTTAGCACTGTGCTGTGATGTCACTCAATACCACTGACATCACTAGGTGTAAACAACATCTCTCCTTTGCTGTGTATGTGACTATGGAGCTGTTTGGTGATGTCGTCTATTATGGCCTTCATAGAAGCAACAGGAGATTGTTGCATCCATCTAGAACCCTCAGAACTACAGTGCTATGATGTCACTCACTTCCACAGGCCTTGCAGAGTGTAAACAACAACAACCCAGCTTTGTTGTGTATGTAACCATAGGGATTTGTGATGTCACCTAGAACCTTCACAGCAGCGACAGCTTTATGAGGAGCATCAGCACTGCTCTGCCTGAGCAGAACCATCACCGCCATAGGTTGTCAAATAACCCGGATTTAACCCACACAGGTAAGTCCAATGGGGTGCAGGCATGTCCTCTATGCTTACAGCTTCCCGTGGGTGTTGGTTTGATACCGTTTGGGGACAGCCAAGGAGGCATCTGCAGGCAACAAAGGTAGGTGTGTGCTTGTGTGTGTGTTTCCTATGCAGATCCTAAGCCCAGTGTCACATGCAAGTAGGAGGAGTAAGAAGGGTTCCTGGCAAATCCGGGTTATGGATTGCATTTAAAAAGGCCCCGTGGGAGTGCAATGGGCCCCTGTCTTGCTGCTTAGCAATAATGGTATGGGTTTAGGTTCTGCTGTGTGTACTGGTGGTTGACTGCCCCCCAGCCCAGAGTGTGCATGGAAAATTGTCTGGCAGCCTCCCTGACAGCAAGCAGTGATAGTGCCCATGAAGGGCACCTTGTTGGGCCCGCCCCTTTCACGGTTATCGCTTCTCGGCCTTTTGGCTAAGATCAAGTGTAGTATCTGTTCTTATCAGTTTAATATCTGATACGTCCCCTATCTGGGGACCATATATTAAATGGATTTTTGAGAACGGGGGCCGATTTCGAAGCTTGCTTCCGTCGCCCTATGCATTGACCCGATATGGCAGTATCTTCGGGTACAGTGCACCACCCCCTTACAGGGTTAAAAAGAAAGATTCCTACTTTCATTGCTACCTGCTTGCTGGCTAGCCAGCTAGCCAGCCCTGTGGGCCTTGCTGCTGCTGCAGCCAAAAAACAAAAGGTGGTGCTGCTGCTGCTTCTGCTGCTTCTGCTTCTGCTTGTGTCTGGCCGCTGTTGGAGCGTCCAGGCACAGGACTTCTGCTGCTGCTGACTAAATGGCCTCCTTAATTGGATCATTTGAGTAGCCAGCACACCTGTGCAGGTAGGGCATGACATGATAGGCAGCTGCCTTGATAGCGGGTGGGTGCTGAATGTTCCTAATTGACAAAATAAGATTAATGCTTATGAAGAAATATAAAATCTCATCCCTTCCCCAATATCGCGCCACACCCCTACCCCTTAATTCCCTGGTTGAACTTGATGGACATATGTCTTTTTTCGACCGTACTAACTATGTAACTATGTAACATAACATGGGGGGGGGGGGGGGGGGTCTCCTGGCTGTTCACACAGGTGTGTCATTGCTGTACATTGACCATGCATTGCTTCTGTGGTATTGCAAAGGCAAAGACAAATGCTTCCAGCCATCCATTGCACTAATGGATTGGTCATCAGCTGGCTGTCTATGTCCCGCATCAATATAGACCAAAGTACAGAGGGTTAGGCTATGCTATTGTGCACCTACCTGATGCATCAGAAGGTGCGAGGCCCTTGCTAAATTCTGTGCACAGACTTTGAGATCTATACTTTAGACTGTATCTAAACCTGCTCCAACATGGACTGACATTCTGGCCTACTTTCAGCCGATGCGACTTGTCTGTCGCTGAACAGTCGCTTTTTATGTATTCAGCACCTATGTATAATGTTGTAAAAATGCTCTAGAAGCTAAAGTCGCAGAAATGTCACACATATTTGGCCTGCAACTTTCTGTGCGACAAATTCAGACAGGAAAAATCAGTATAAATCCTTAGAAAATTATCCCCCAGTGTCTCCATCTGCTGGCGGTATTGAATAAGCATTGCTGCACTGATGGGGTATGCATTAGACGAAAAAAAAGAAGAAAAAGAAGAATAATACGCCCAGAAAAGAGGCGAAAAGGAGAAAAACGTAAAAAAACGTGAAAAAAAAGTAAGAGGAAGAGAAGGGAAAAAAAGGTGGAAATGGGTTTAAAAGTGATTTCGGCGGAGAATATATATATATATATATATATATATATATATATATATATACGCGCACACACACACATATATATAAACGTATTCTCCGTTGAGATATTGCAGCCGCTGCTGTGTCCAGGCCCAGGAGCCTTAGCACTGTGCTGTGATGTCACTCAATACCACTGACATCACTAGGTGTAAACAACATCTCTCCTTTGCTGTGTATGTGACTATGGAGCTGTTTGGTGATGTCGTCTATTATGGCCTTCATAGAAGCAACAGGAGATTGTTGCATCCATCTAGAACCCTCAGAACTACAGTGCTATGATGTCACTCACTTCCACAGGCCTTGCAGAGTGTAAACAACAACAACCCAGCTTTGTTGTGTATGTAACCATAGGGATTTGTGATGTCACCTAGAACCTTCACAGCAGCGACAGCTTTATGAGGAGCATCAGCACTGCTCTGCCTGAGCAGAACCATCACCGCCATAGGTTGTCAAATAACCCGGATTTAACCCACACAGGTAAGTCCAATGGGGTGCAGGCATGTCCTCTATGCTTACAGCTTCCCGTGGGTGTTGGTTTGATACCGTTTGGGGACAGCCAAGGAGGCATCTGCAGGCAACAAAGGTAGGTGTGTGCTTGTGTGTGTGTTTCCTATGCAGATCCTAAGCCCAGTGTCACATGCAAGTAGGAGGAGTAAGAAGGGTTCCTGGCAAATCCGGGTTATGGATTGCATTTAAAAAGGCCCCGTGGGAGTGCAATGGGCCCCTGTCTTGCTGCTTAGCAATAATGGTATGGGTTTAGGTTCTGCTGTGTGTACTGGTGGTTGACTGCCCCCCAGCCCAGAGTGTGCATGGAAAATTGTCTGGCAGCCTCCCTGACAGCAAGCAGTGATAGTGCCCATGAAGGGCACCTTGTTGGGCCCGCCCCTTTCACGGTTATCGCTTCTCGGCCTTTTGGCTAAGATCAAGTGTAGTATCTGTTCTTATCAGTTTAATATCTGATACGTCCCCTATCTGGGGACCATATATTAAATGGATTTTTGAGAACGGGGGCCGATTTCGAAGCTTGCTTCCGTCGCCCTATGCATTGACCCGATATGGCAGTATCTTCGGGTACAGTGCACCACCCCCTTACAGGGTTAAAAAGAAAGATTCCTACTTTCATTGCTACCTGCTTGCTGGCTAGCCAGCTAGCCAGCCCTGTGGGCCTTGCTGCTGCTGCAGCCAAAAAACAAAAGGTGGTGCTGCTGCTGCTTCTGCTGCTTCTGCTTCTGCTTGTGTCTGGCCGCTGTTGGAGCGTCCAGGCACAGGACTTCTGCTGCTGCTGACTAAATGGCCTCCTTAATTGGATCATTTGAGTAGCCAGCACACCTGTGCAGGTAGGGCATGACATGATAGGCAGCTGCCTTGATAGCGGGTGGGTGCTGAATGTTCCTAATTGACAAAATAAGATTAATGCTTATGAAGAAATATAAAATCTCATCCCTTCCCCAATATCGCGCCACACCCCTACCCGTTAATTCCCTGGTTGAACTTGATGGACATATGTCTTTTTTCGACCGTACTAACTATGTAACTATGTAACATAACATGGGGGGGGGGGGGGGGGGGTCTCCTGGCTGTTCACACAGGTGTGTCATTGCTGTACATTGACCATGCATTGCTTCTGTGGTATTGCAAAGGCAAAGACAAATGCTTCCAGCCATCCATTGCACTAATGGATTGGTCATCAGCTGGCTGTCTATGTCCCGCATCAATATAGACCAAAGTACAGAGGGTTAGGCTATGCTATTGTGCACCTACCTGATGCATCAGAAGGTGCGAGGCCCTTGCTAAATTCTGTGCACAGACTTTGAGATCTATACTTTAGACTGTATCTAAACCTGCTCCAACATGGACTGACATTCTGGCCTACTTTCAGCCGATGCGACTTGTCTGTCGCTGAACAGTCGCTTTTTATGTATTCAGCACCTATGTATAATGTTGTAAAAATGCTCTAGAAGCTAAAGTCGCAGAAATGTCACACATATTTGGCCTGCAACTTTCTGTGCGACAAATTCAGACAGGAAAAATCAGTATAAATCCTTAGAAAATTATCCCCCAGTGTCTCCATCTGCTGGCGGTATTGAATAAGCATTGCTGCACTGATGGGGTATGCATTAGACGAAAAAAAAGAAGAAAAAGAAGAATAATACGCCCAGAAAAGAGGCGAAAAGGAGAAAAACGTAAAAAAACGTGAAAAAAAAGTAAGAGGAAGAGAAGGGAAAAAAAGGTGGAAATGGGTTTAAAAGTGATTTCGGCGGAGAAATATATATATATATATATATATATATATATATATATATATATACGCGCACACACACACATATATATAAACGTATTCTCCGTTGAGATATTGCAGCCGCTGCTGTGTCCAGGCCCAGGAGCCTTAGCACTGTGCTGTGATGTCACTCAATACCACTGACATCACTAGGTGTAAACAACATCTCTCCTTTGCTGTGTATGTGACTATGGAGCTGTTTGGTGATGTCGTCTATTATGGCCTTCATAGAAGCAACAGGAGATTGTTGCATCCATCTAGAACCCTCAGAACTACAGTGCTATGATGTCACTCACTTCCACAGGCCTTGCAGAGTGTAAACAACAACAACCCAGCTTTGTTGTGTATGTAACCATAGGGATTTGTGATGTCACCTAGAACCTTCACAGCAGCGACAGCTTTATGAGGAGCATCAGCACTGCTCTGCCTGAGCAGAACCATCACCGCCATAGGTTGTCAAATAACCCGGATTTAACCCACACAGGTAAGTCCAATGGGGTGCAGGCATGTCCTCTATGCTTACAGCTTCCCGTGGGTGTTGGTTTGATACCGTTTGGGGACAGCCAAGGAGGCATCTGCAGGCAACAAAGGTAGGTGTGTGCTTGTGTGTGTGTTTCCTATGCAGATCCTAAGCCCAGTGTCACATGCAAGTAGGAGGAGTAAGAAGGGTTCCTGGCAAATCCGGGTTATGGATTGCATTTAAAAAGGCCCCGTGGGAGTGCAATGGGCCCCTGTCTTGCTGCTTAGCAATAATGGTATGGGTTTAGGTTCTGCTGTGTGTACTGGTGGTTGACTGCCCCCCAGCCCAGAGTGTGCATGGAAAATTGTCTGGCAGCCTCCCTGACAGCAAGCAGTGATAGTGCCCATGAAGGGCACCTTGTTGGGCCCGCCCCTTTCACGGTTATCGCTTCTCGGCCTTTTGGCTAAGATCAAGTGTAGTATCTGTTCTTATCAGTTTAATATCTGATACGTCCCCTATCTGGGGACCATATATTAAATGGATTTTTGAGAACGGGGGCCGATTTCGAAGCTTGCTTCCGTCGCCCTATGCATTGACCCGATATGGCAGTATCTTCGGGTACAGTGCACCACCCCCTTACAGGGTTAAAAAGAAAGATTCCTACTTTCATTGCTACCTGCTTGCTGGCTAGCCAGCTAGCCAGCCCTGTGGGCCTTGCTGCTGCTGCAGCCAAAAAACAAAAGGTGGTGCTGCTGCTGCTTCTGCTGCTTCTGCTTCTGCTTGTGTCTGGCCGCTGTTGGAGCGTCCAGGCACAGGACTTCTGCTGCTGCTGACTAAATGGCCTCCTTAATTGGATCATTTGAGTAGCCAGCACACCTGTGCAGGTAGGGCATGACATGATAGGCAGCTGCCTTGATAGCGGGTGGGTGCTGAATGTTCCTAATTGACAAAATAAGATTAATGCTTATGAAGAAATATAAAATCTCATCCCTTCCCCAATATCGCGCCACACCCCTACCCCTTAATTCCCTGGTTGAACTTGATGGACATATGTCTTTTTTCGACCGTACTAACTATGTAACTATGTAACATAACATGGGGGGGGGGGGGGGGGGGTCTCCTGGCTGTTCACACAGGTGTGTCATTGCTGTACATTGACCATGCATTGCTTCTGTGGTATTGCAAAGGCAAAGACAAATGCTTCCAGCCATCCATTGCACTAATGGATTGGTCATCAGCTGGCTGTCTATGTCCCGCATCAATATAGACCAAAGTACAGAGGGTTAGGCTATGCTATTGTGCACCTACCTGATGCATCAGAAGGTGCGAGGCCCTTGCTAAATTCTGTGCACAGACTTTGAGATCTATACTTTAGACTGTATCTAAACCTGCTCCAACATGGACTGACATTCTGGCCTACTTTCAGCCGATGCGACTTGTCTGTCGCTGAACAGTCGCTTTTTATGTATTCAGCACCTATGTATAATGTTGTAAAAATGCTCTAGAAGCTAAAGTCGCAGAAATGTCACACATATTTGGCCTGCAACTTTCTGTGCGACAAATTCAGACAGGAAAAATCAGTATAAATCCTTAGAAAATTATCCCCCAGTGTCTCCATCTGCTGGCGGTATTGAATAAGCATTGCTGCACTGATGGGGTATGCATTAGACGAAAAAAAAGAAGAAAAAGAAGAATAATACGCCCAGAAAAGAGGCGAAAAGGAGAAAAACGTAAAAAAACGTGAAAAAAAAGTAAGAGGAAGAGAAGGGAAAAAAAGGTGGAAATGGGTTTAAAAGTGATTTCGGCGGAGAAATATATATATATATATATATATATATATATATATATATATATATATATACGCGCACACACACACATATATATAAACGTATTCTCCGTTGAGATATTGCAGCCGCTGCTGTGTCCAGGCCCAGGAGCCTTAGCACTGTGCTGTGATGTCACTCAATACCACTGACATCACTAGGTGTAAACAACATCTCTCCTTTGCTGTGTATGTGACTATGGAGCTGTTTGGTGATGTCGTCTATTATGGCCTTCATAGAAGCAACAGGAGATTGTTGCATCCATCTAGAACCCTCAGAACTACAGTGCTATGATGTCACTCACTTCCACAGGCCTTGCAGAGTGTAAACAACAACAACCCAGCTTTGTTGTGTATGTAACCATAGGGATTTGTGATGTCACCTAGAACCTTCACAGCAGCGACAGCTTTATGAGGAGCATCAGCACTGCTCTGCCTGAGCAGAACCATCACCGCCATAGGTTGTCAAATAACCCGGATTTAACCCACACAGGTAAGTCCAATGGGGTGCAGGCATGTCCTCTATGCTTACAGCTTCCCGTGGGTGTTGGTTTGATACCGTTTGGGGACAGCCAAGGAGGCATCTGCAGGCAACAAAGGTAGGTGTGTGCTTGTGTGTGTGTTTCCTATGCAGATCCTAAGCCCAGTGTCACATGCAAGTAGGAGGAGTAAGAAGGGTTCCTGGCAAATCCGGGTTATGGATTGCATTTAAAAAGGCCCCGTGGGAGTGCAATGGGCCCCTGTCTTGCTGCTTAGCAATAATGGTATGGGTTTAGGTTCTGCTGTGTGTACTGGTGGTTGACTGCCCCCCAGCCCAGAGTGTGCATGGAAAATTGTCTGGCAGCCTCCCTGACAGCAAGCAGTGATAGTGCCCATGAAGGGCACCTTGTTGGGCCCGCCCCTTTCACGGTTATCGCTTCTCGGCCTTTTGGCTAAGATCAAGTGTAGTATCTGTTCTTATCAGTTTAATATCTGATACGTCCCCTATCTGGGGACCATATATTAAATGGATTTTTGAGAACGGGGGCCGATTTCGAAGCTTGCTTCCGTCGCCCTATGCATTGACCCGATATGGCAGTATCTTCGGGTACAGTGCACCACCCCCTTACAGGGTTAAAAAGAAAGATTCCTACTTTCATTGCTACCTGCTTGCTGGCTAGCCAGCTAGCCAGCCCTGTGGGCCTTGCTGCTGCTGCAGCCAAAAAACAAAAGGTGGTGCTGCTGCTGCTTCTGCTGCTTCTGCTTCTGCTTGTGTCTGGCCGCTGTTGGAGCGTCCAGGCACAGGACTTCTGCTGCTGCTGACTAAATGGCCTTCCTTAATTGGATCATTTGAGTAGCCAGCACACCTGTGCAGGTAGGGCATGACATGATAGGCAGCTGCCTTGATAGCGGGTGGGTGCTGAATGTTCCTAATTGACAAAATAAGATTAATGCTTATGAAGAAATATAAAATCTCATCCCTTCCCCAATATCGCGCCACACCCCTACCCCTTAATTCCCTGGTTGAACTTGATGGACATATGTCTTTTTTCGACCGTACTAACTATGTAACTATGTAACATAACATGGGGGGGGGGGGGTCTCCTGGCTGTTCACACAGGTGTGTCATTGCTGTACATTGACCATGCATTGCTTCTGTGGTATTGCAAAGGCAAAGACAAATGCTTCCAGCCATCCATTGCACTAATGGATTGGTCATCAGCTGGCTGTCTATGTCCCGCATCAATATAGACCAAAGTACAGAGGGTTAGGCTATGCTATTGTGCACCTACCTGATGCATCAGAAGGTGCGAGGCCCTTGCTAAATTCTGTGCACAGACTTTGAGATCTATACTTTAGACTGTATCTAAACCTGCTCCAACATGGACTGACATTCTGGCCTACTTTCAGCCGATGCGACTTGTCTGTCGCTGAACAGTCGCTTTTTATGTATTCAGCACCTATGTATAATGTTGTAAAAATGCTCTAGAAGCTAAAGTCGCAGAAATGTCACACATATTTGGCCTGCAACTTTCTGTGCGACAAATTCAGACAGGAAAAATCAGTATAAATCCTTAGAAAATTATCCCCCAGTGTCTCCATCTGCTGGCGGTATTGAATAAGCATTGCTGCACTGATGGGGTATGCATTAGACGAAAAAAAAGAAGAAAAAGAAGAATAATACGCCCAGAAAAGAGGCAAAAAGGAGAAAAACGTAAAAAAACGTGAAAAAAAAGTAAGAGGAAGAGAAGGGAAAAAAAGGTGGAAATGGGTTTAAAAGTGATTTCGGCGGAGAAATATATATATATATATATATATATATATATATATATATATATATATATATATATATATACGTGCACACACACACATATGTATAAACGTATTCTCCGTTGAGATATTGCAGCCGCTGCTGTGTCCAGGCCCAGGAGCCTTAGCACTGTGCTGTGATGTCACTCAATACCACTGACATCACTAGGTGTAAACAACATCTCTCCTTTGCTGTGTATGTGACTATGGAGCTGTTTGGTGATGTCGTCTATTATGGCCTTCATAGAAGCAACAGGAGATTGTTGCATCCATCTAGAACCCTCAGAACTACAGTGCTATGATGTCACTCACTTCCACAGGCCTTGCAGAGTGTAAACAACAACAACCCAGCTTTGTTGTGTATGTAACCATAGGGATTTGTGATGTCACCTAGAACCTTCACAGCAGCGACAGCTTTATGAGGAGCATCAGCACTGCTCTGCCTGAGCAGAACCATGACCGCCATAGGTTGTCAAATAACCCGGATTTAACCCACACAGGTAAGTCCAATGGGGTGCAGGCATGTCCTCTATGCTTACAGCTTCCCGTGGGTGTTGGTTTGATACCGTTTGGGGACAGCCAAGGAGGCATCTGCAGGCAACAAAGGTAGGTGTGTGCTTGTGTGTGTGTTTCCTATGCAGATCCTAAGCCCAGTGTCACATGCAAGTAGGAGGAGTAAGAAGGGTTCCTGGCAAATCCGGGTTATGGATTGCATTTAAAAAGGCCCCGTGGGAGTGCAATGGGCCCCTGTCTTGCTGCTTAGCAATAATGGTATGGGTTTAGGTTCTGCTGTGTGTACTGGTGGTTGACTGCCCCCCAGCCCAGAGTGTGCATGGAAAATTGTCTGGCAGCCTCCCTGACAGCAAGCAGTGATAGTGCCCATGAAGGGCACCTTGTTGGGCCCGCCCCTTTCACGGTTATCGCTTCTCGGCCTTTTGGCTAAGATCAAGTGTAGTATCTGTTCTTATCAGTTTAATATCTGATACGTCCCCTATCTGGGGACCATATATTAAATGGATTTTTGAGAACGGGGGCCGATTTCGAAGCTTGCTTCCGTCGCCCTATGCATTGACCCGATATGGCAGTATCTTCGGGTACAGTGCACCACCCCCTTACAGGGTTAAAAAGAAAGATTCCTACTTTCATTGCTACCTGCTTGCTGGCTAGCCAACTAGCCAGCCCTGTGGGCCTTGCTGCTGCTGCAGCCAAAAAACAAAAGGTGGTGCTGCTGCTGCTTCTGCTGCTTCTGCTTCTGCTTGTGTCTGGCCGCTGTTGGAGCGTCCAGGCACAGGACTTCTGCTGCTGCTGACTAAATGGCCTCCTTAATTGGATCATTTGAGTAGCCAGCACACCTGTGCAGGTAGGGCATGACATGATAGGCAGCTGCCTTGATAGCGGGTGGGTGCTGAATGTTCCTAATTGACAAAATAAGATTAATGCTTATGAAGAAATATAAAATCTCATCCCTTCCCCAATATCGCGCCACACCCCTACCCCTTAATTCCCTGGTTGAACTTGATGGACATATGTCTTTTTTCGACCGTACTAACTATGTAACTATGTAACATAACATGGGGGGGGGGGGGGTCTCCTGGCTGTTCACACAGGTGTGTCATTGCTGTACATTGACCATGCATTGCTTCTGTGGTATTGCAAAGGCAAAGACAAATGCTTCCAGCCATCCATTGCACTAATGGATTGGTCATCAGCTGGCTGTCTATGTCCCGCATCAATATAGACCAAAGTACAGAGGGTTAGGCTATGCTATTGTGCACCTACCTGATGCATCAGAAGGTGCGAGGCCCTTGCTAAATTCTGTGCACAGACTTTGAGATCTATACTTTAGACTGTATCTAAACCTGCTCCAACATGGACTGACATTCTGGCCTACTTTCAGCCGATGCGACTTGTCTGTCGCTGAACAGTCGCTTTTTATGTATTCAGCACCTATGTATAATGTTGTAAAAATGCTCTAGAAGCTAAAGTCGCAGAAATGTCACACATATTTGGCCTGCAACTTTCTGTGCGACAAATTCAGACAGGAAAAATCAGTATAAATCCTTAGAAAATTATCCCCCAGTGTCTCCATCTGCTGGCGGTATTGAATAAGCATTGCTGCACTGATGGGGTATGCATTAGACGAAAAAAAAGAAGAAAAAGAAGAATAATACGCCCAGAAAAGAGGCGAAAAGGAGAAAAACGTAAAAAAACGTGAAAAAAAAGTAAGAGGAAGAGAAGGGAAAAAAAGGTGGAAATGGGTTTAAAAGTGATTTCGGCGGAGAAATATATATATATATATATATATATATATATATATATATATACGCGCACACACACACATATATATAAACGTATTCTCCGTTGAGATATTGCAGCCGCTGCTGTGTCCAGGCCCAGGAGCCTTAGCACTGTGCTGTGATGTCACTCAATACCACTGACATCACTAGGTGTAAACAACATCTCTCCTTTGCTGTGTATGTGACTATGGAGCTGTTTGGTGATGTCGTCTATTATGGCCTTCATAGAAGCAACAGGAGATTGTTGCATCCATCTAGAACCCTCAGAACTACAGTGCTATGATGTCACTCACTTCCACAGGCCTTGCAGAGTGTAAACAACAACAACCCAGCTTTGTTGTGTATGTAACCATAGGGATTTGTGATGTCACCTAGAACCTTCACAGCAGCGACAGCTTTATGAGGAGCATCAGCACTGCTCTGCCTGAGCAGAACCATGACCGCCATAGGTTGTCAAATAACCCGGATTTAACCCACACAGGTAAGTCCAATGGGGTGCAGGCATGTCCTCTATGCTTACAGCTTCCCGTGGGTGTTGGTTTGATACCGTTTGGGGACAGCCAAGGAGGCATCTGCAGGCAACAAAGGTAGGTGTGTGCTTGTGTGTGTGTTTCCTATGCAGATCCTAAGCCCAGTGTCACATGCAAGTAGGAGGAGTAAGAAGGGTTCCTGGCAAATCCGGGTTATGGATTGCATTTAAAAAGGCCCCGTGGGAGTGCAATGGGCCCCTGTCTTGCTGCTTAGCAATAATGGTATGGGTTTAGGTTCTGCTGTGTGTACTGGTGGTTGACTGCCCCCCAGCCCAGAGTGTGCATGGAAAATTGTCTGGCAGCCTCCCTGACAGCAAGCAGTGATAGTGCCCATGAAGGGCACCTTGTTGGGCCCGCCCCTTTCACGGTTATCGCTTCTCGGCCTTTTGGCTAAGATCAAGTGTAGTATCTGTTCTTATCAGTTTAATATCTGATACGTCCCCTATCTGGGGACCATATATTAAATGGATTTTTGAGAACGGGGGCCGATTTCGAAGCTTGCTTCCGTCGCCCTATGCATTGACCCGATATGGCAGTATCTTCGGGTACAGTGCACCACCCCCTTACAGGGTTAAAAAGAAAGATTCCTACTTTCATTGCTACCTGCTTGCTGGCTAGCCAGCTAGCCAGCCCTGTGGGCCTTGCTGCTGCTGCAGCCAAAAAACAAAAGGTGGTGCTGCTGCTGCTTCTGCTGCTTCTGCTTCTGCTTGTGTCTGGCCGCTGTTGGAGCGTCCAGGCACAGGACTTCTGCTGCTGCTGACTAAATGGCCTCCTTAATTGGATCATTTGAGTAGCCAGCACACCTGTGCAGGTAGGGCATGACATGATAGGCAGCTGCCTTGATAGCGGGTGGGTGCTGAATGTTCCTAATTGACAAAATAAGATTAATGCTTATGAAGAAATATAAAATCTCATCCCTTCCCCAATATCGCGCCACACCCCTACCCCTTAATTCCCTGGTTGAACTTGATGGACATATGTCTTTTTTCGACCGTACTAACTATGTAACTATGTAACATAACATGGGGGGGGGGGGGGGGTCTCCTGGCTGTTCACACAGGTGTGTCATTGCTGTACATTGACCATGCATTGCTTCTGTGGTATTGCAAAGGCAAAGACAAATGCTTCCAGCCATCCATTGCACTAATGGATTGGTCATCAGCTGGCTGTCTATGTCCCGCATCAATATAGACCAAAGTACAGAGGGTTAGGCTATGCTATTGTGCACCTACCTGATGCATCAGAAGGTGCGAGGCCCTTGCTAAATTCTGTGCACAGACTTTGAGATCTATACTTTAGACTGTATCTAAACCTGCTCCAACATGGACTGACATTCTGGCCTACTTTCAGCCGATGCGACTTGTCTGTCGCTGAACAGTCGCTTTTTATGTATTCAGCACCTATGTATAATGTTGTAAAAATGCTCTAGAAGCTAAAGTCGCAGAAATGTCACACATATTTGGCCTGCAACTTTCTGTGCGACAAATTCAGACAGGAAAAATCAGTATAAATCCTTAGAAAATTATCCCCCAGTGTCTCCATCTGCTGGCGGTATTGAATAAGCATTGCTGCACTGATGGGGTATGCATTAGACGAAAAAAAAGAAGAAAAAGAAGAATAATACGCCCAGAAAAGAGGCGAAAAGGAGAAAAACGTAAAAAAACGTGAAAAAAAAGTAAGAGGAAGAGAAGGGAAAAAAAGGTGGAAATGGGTTTAAAAGTGATTTCGGCGGAGAAATATATATATATATATATATATATATATATATATATATATACGCGCACACACACACATATATATAAACGTATTCTCCGTTGAGATATTGCAGCCGCTGCTGTGTCCAGGCCCAGGAGCCTTAGCACTGTGCTGTGATGTCACTCAATACCACTGACATCACTAGGTGTAAACAACATCTCTCCTTTGCTGTGTATGTGACTATGGAGCTGTTTGGTGATGTCGTCTATTATGGCCTTCATAGAAGCAACAGGAGATTGTTGCATCCATCTAGAACCCTCAGAACTACAGTGCTATGATGTCACTCACTTCCACAGGCCTTGCAGAGTGTAAACAACAACAACCCAGCTTTGTTGTGTATGTAACCATAGGGATTTGTGATGTCACCTAGAACCTTCACAGCAGCGACAGCTTTATGAGGAGCATCAGCACTGCTCTGCCTGAGCAGAACCATCACCGCCATAGGTTGTCAAATAACCCGGATTTAACCCACACAGGTAAGTCCAATGGGGTGCAGGCATGTCCTCTATGCTTACAGCTTCCCGTGGGTGTTGGTTTGATACCGTTTGGGGACAGCCAAGGAGGCATCTGCAGGCAACAAAGGTAGGTGTGTGCTTGTGTGTGTGTTTCCTATGCAGATCCTAAGCCCAGTGTCACATGCAAGTAGGAGGAGTAAGAAGGGTTCCTGGCAAATCCGGGTTATGGATTGCATTTAAAAAGGCCCCGTGGGAGTGCAATGGGCCCCTGTCTTGCTGCTTAGCAATAATGGTATGGGTTTAGGTTCTGCTGTGTGTACTGGTGGTTGACTGCCCCCCAGCCCAGAGTGTGCATGGAAAATTGTCTGGCAGCCTCCCTGACAGCAAGCAGTGATAGTGCCCATGAAGGGCACCTTGTTGGGCCCGCCCCTTTCACGGTTATCGCTTCTCGGCCTTTTGGCTAAGATCAAGTGTAGTATCTGTTCTTATCAGTTTAATATCTGATACGTCCCCTATCTGGGGACCATATATTAAATGGATTTTTGAGAACGGGGGCCGATTTCGAAGCTTGCTTCCGTCGCCCTATGCATTGACCCGATATGGCAGTATCTTCGGGTACAGTGCACCACCCCCTTACAGGGTTAAAAAGAAAGATTCCTACTTTCATTGCTACCTGCTTGCTGGCTAGCCAGCTAGCCAGCCCTGTGGGCCTTGCTGCTGCTGCAGCCAAAAAACAAAAGGTGGTGCTGCTGCTGCTTCTGCTGCTTCTGCTTCTGCTTGTGTCTGGCCGCTGTTGGAGCGTCCAGGCACAGGACTTCTGCTGCTGCTGACTAAATGGCCTCCTTAATTGGATCATTTGAGTAGCCAGCACACCTGTGCAGGTAGGGCATGACATGATAGGCAGCTGCCTTGATAGCGGGTGGGTGCTGAATGTTCCTAATTGACAAAATAAGATTAATGCTTATGAAGAAATATAAAATCTCATCCCTTCCCCAATATCGCGCCACACCCCTACCCCTTAATTCCCTGGTTGAACTTGATGGACATATGTCTTTTTTCGACCGTACTAACTATGTAACTATGTAACATAACATGGGGGGGGGGGGGGGTCTCCTGGCTGTTCACACAGGTGTGTCATTGCTGTACATTGACCATGCATTGCTTCTGTGGTATTGCAAAGGCAAAGACAAATGCTTCCAGCCATCCATTGCACTAATGGATTGGTCATCAGCTGGCTGTCTATGTCCCGCATCAATATAGACCAAAGTACAGAGGGTTAGGCTATGCTATTGTGCACCTACCTGATGCATCAGAAGGTGCGAGGCCCTTGCTAAATTCTGTGCACAGACTTTGAGATCTATACTTTAGACTGTATCTAAACCTGCTCCAACATGGACTGACATTCTGGCCTACTTTCAGCCGATGCGACTTGTCTGTCGCTGAACAGTCGCTTTTTATGTATTCAGCACCTATGTATAATGTTGTAAAAATGCTCTAGAAGCTAAAGTCGCAGAAATGTCACACATATTTGGCCTGCAACTTTCTGTGCGACAAATTCAGACAGGAAAAATCAGTATAAATCCTTAGAAAATTATCCCCCAGTGTCTCCATCTGCTGGCGGTATTGAATAAGCATTGCTGCACTGATGGGGTATGCATTAGACGAAAAAAAAGAAGAAAAAGAAGAATAATACGCCCAGAAAAGAGGCGAAAAGGAGAAAAACGTAAAAAAACGTGAAAAAAAAGTAAGAGGAAGAGAAGGGAAAAAAAGGTGGAAATGGGTTTAAAAGTGATTTCGGCGGAGAAATATATATATATATATATATATATATATATATATATATATATATATATACGCGCACACACACACATATATATAAACGTATTCTCCGTTGAGATATTGCAGCCGCTGCTGTGTCCAGGCCCAGGAGCCTTAGCACTGTGCTGTGATGTCACTCAATACCACTGACATCACTAGGTGTAAACAACATCTCTCCTTTGCTGTGTATGTGACTATGGAGCTGTTTGGTGATGTCGTCTATTATGGCCTTCATAGAAGCAACAGGAGATTGTTGCATCCATCTAGAACCCTCAGAACTACAGTGCTATGATGTCACTCACTTCCACAGGCCTTGCAGAGTGTAAACAACAACAACCCAGCTTTGTTGTGTATGTAACCATAGGGATTTGTGATGTCACCTAGAACCTTCACAGCAGCGACAGCTTTATGAGGAGCATCAGCACTGCTCTGCCTGAGCAGAACCATCACCGCCATAGGTTGTCAAATAACCCGGATTTAACCCACACAGGTAAGTCCAATGGGGTGCAGGCATGTCCTCTATGCTTACAGCTTCCCGTGGGTGTTGGTTTGATACCGTTTGGGGACAGCCAAGGAGGCATCTGCAGGCAACAAAGGTAGGTGTGTGCTTGTGTGTGTGTTTCCTATGCAGATCCTAAGCCCAGTGTCACATGCAAGTAGGAGGAGTAAGAAGGGTTCCTGGCAAATCCGGGTTATGGATTGCATTTAAAAAGGCCCCGTGGGAGTGCAATGGGCCCCTGTCTTGCTGCTTAGCAATAATGGTATGGGTTTAGGTTCTGCTGTGTGTACTGGTGGTTGACTGCCCCCCAGCCCAGAGTGTGCATGGAAAATTGTCTGGCAGCCTCCCTGACAGCAAGCAGTGATAGTGCCCATGAAGGGCACCTTGTTGGGCCCGCCCCTTTCACGGTTATCGCTTCTCGGCCTTTTGGCTAAGATCAAGTGTAGTATCTGTTCTTATCAGTTTAATATCTGATACGTCCCCTATCTGGGGACCATATATTAAATGGATTTTTGAGAACGGGGGCCGATTTCGAAGCTTGCTTCCGTCGCCCTATGCATTGACCCGATATGGCAGTATCTTCGGGTACAGTGCACCACCCCCTTACAGGGTTAAAAAGAAAGATTCCTACTTTCATTGCTACCTGCTTGCTGGCTAGCCAGCTAGCCAGCCCTGTGGGCCTTGCTGCTGCTGCAGCCAAAAAACAAAAGGTGGTGCTGCTGCTGCTTCTGCTGCTTCTGCTTCTGCTTGTGTCTGGCCGCTGTTGGAGCGTCCAGGCACAGGACTTCTGCTGCTGCTGACTAAATGGCCTCCTTAATTGGATCATTTGAGTAGCCAGCACACCTGTGCAGGTAGGGCATGACATGATAGGCAGCTGCCTTGATAGCGGGTGGGTGCTGAATGTTCCTAATTGACAAAATAAGATTAATGCTTATGAAGAAATATAAAATCTCATCCCTTCCCCAATATCGCGCCACACCCCTACCCGTTAATTCCCTGGTTGAACTTGATGGACATATGTCTTTTTTCGACCGTACTAACTATGTAACTATGTAACATAACATGGGGGGGGGGGGGGGGGGGTCTCCTGGCTGTTCACACAGGTGTGTCATTGCTGTACATTGACCATGCATTGCTTCTGTGGTATTGCAAAGGCAAAGACAAATGCTTCCAGCCATCCATTGCACTAATGGATTGGTCATCAGCTGGCTGTCTATGTCCCGCATCAATATAGACCAAAGTACAGAGGGTTAGGCTATGCTATTGTGCACCTACCTGATGCATCAGAAGGTGCGAGGCCCTTGCTAAATTCTGTGCACAGACTTTGAGATCTATACTTTAGACTGTATCTAAACCTGCTCCAACATGGACTGACATTCTGGCCTACTTTCAGCCGATGCGACTTGTCTGTCGCTGAACAGTCGCTTTTTATGTATTCAGCACCTATGTATAATGTTGTAAAAATGCTCTAGAAGCTAAAGTCGCAGAAATGTCACACATATTTGGCCTGCAACTTTCTGTGCGACAAATTCAGACAGGAAAAATCAGTATAAATCCTTAGAAAATTATCCCCCAGTGTCTCCATCTGCTGGCGGTATTGAATAAGCATTGCTGCACTGATGGGGTATGCATTAGACGAAAAAAAAGAAGAAAAAGAAGAATAATACGCCCAGAAAAGAGGCGAAAAGGAGAAAAACGTAAAAAAACGTGAAAAAAAAGTAAGAGGAAGAGAAGGGAAAAAAAGGTGGAAATGGGTTTAAAAGTGATTTCGGCGGAGAAATATATATATATATATATATATATATATATATATATATATATATACGCGCACACACACACATATATATAAACGTATTCTCCGTTGAGATATTGCAGCCGCTGCTGTGTCCAGGCCCAGGAGCCTTAGCACTGTGCTGTGATGTCACTCAATACCACTGACATCACTAGGTGTAAACAACATCTCTCCTTTGCTGTGTATGTGACTATGGAGCTGTTTGGTGATGTCGTCTATTATGGCCTTCATAGAAGCAACAGGAGATTGTTGCATCCATCTAGAACCCTCAGAACTACAGTGCTATGATGTCACTCACTTCCACAGGCCTTGCAGAGTGTAAACAACAACAACCCAGCTTTGTTGTGTATGTAACCATAGGGATTTGTGATGTCACCTAGAACCTTCACAGCAGCGACAGCTTTATGAGGAGCATCAGCACTGCTCTGCCTGAGCAGAACCATCACCGCCATAGGTTGTCAAATAACCCGGATTTAACCCACACAGGTAAGTCCAATGGGGTGCAGGCATGTCCTCTATGCTTACAGCTTCCCGTGGGTGTTGGTTTGATACCGTTTGGGGACAGCCAAGGAGGCATCTGCAGGCAACAAAGGTAGGTGTGTGCTTGTGTGTGTGTTTCCTATGCAGATCCTAAGCCCAGTGTCACATGCAAGTAGGAGGAGTAAGAAGGGTTCCTGGCAAATCCGGGTTATGGATTGCATTTAAAAAGGCCCCGTGGGAGTGCAATGGGCCCCTGTCTTGCTGCTTAGCAATAATGGTATGGGTTTAGGTTCTGCTGTGTGTACTGGTGGTTGACTGCCCCCCAGCCCAGAGTGTGCATGGAAAATTGTCTGGCAGCCTCCCTGACAGCAAGCAGTGATAGTGCCCATGAAGGGCACCTTGTTGGGCCCGCCCCTTTCACGGTTATCGCTTCTCGGCCTTTTGGCTAAGATCAAGTGTAGTATCTGTTCTTATCAGTTTAATATCTGATACGTCCCCTATCTGGGGACCATATATTAAATGGATTTTTGAGAACGGGGGCCGATTTCGAAGCTTGCTTCCGTCGCCCTATGCATTGACCCGATATGGCAGTATCTTCGGGTACAGTGCACCACCCCCTTACAGGGTTAAAAAGAAAGATTCCTACTTTCATTGCTACCTGCTTGCTGGCTAGCCAGCTAGCCAGCCCTGTGGGCCTTGCTGCTGCTGCAGCCAAAAAACAAAAGGTGGTGCTGCTGCTGCTTCTGCTGCTTCTGCTTCTGCTTGTGTCTGGCCGCTGTTGGAGCGTCCAGGCACAGGACTTCTGCTGCTGCTGACTAAATGGCCTCCTTAATTGGATCATTTGAGTAGCCAGCACACCTGTGCAGGTAGGGCATGACATGATAGGCAGCTGCCTTGATAGCGGGTGGGTGCTGAATGTTCCTAATTGACAAAATAAGATTAATGCTTATGAAGAAATATAAAATCTCATCCCTTCCCCAATATCGCGCCACACCCCTACCCCTTAATTCCCTGGTTGAACTTGATGGACATATGTCTTTTTTCGACCGTACTAACTATGTAACTATGTAACATAACATGGGGGGGGGGGGGGGGGGGTCTCCTGGCTGTTCACACAGGTGTGTCATTGCTGTACATTGACCATGCATTGCTTCTGTGGTATTGCAAAGGCAAAGACAAATGCTTCCAGCCATCCATTGCACTAATGGATTGGTCATCAGCTGGCTGTCTATGTCCCGCATCAATATAGACCAAAGTACAGAGGGTTAGGCTATGCTATTGTGCACCTACCTGATGCATCAGAAGGTGCGAGGCCCTTGCTAAATTCTGTGCACAGACTTTGAGATCTATACTTTAGACTGTATCTAAACCTGCTCCAACATGGACTGACATTCTGGCCTACTTTCAGCCGATGCGACTTGTCTGTCGCTGAACAGTCGCTTTTTATGTATTCAGCACCTATGTATAATGTTGTAAAAATGCTCTAGAAGCTAAAGTCGCAGAAATGTCACACATATTTGGCCTGCAACTTTCTGTGCGACAAATTCAGACAGGAAAAATCAGTATAAATCCTTAGAAAATTATCCCCCAGTGTCTCCATCTGCTGGCGGTATTGAATAAGCATTGCTGCACTGATGGGGTATGCATTAGACGAAAAAAAAGAAGAAAAAGAAGAATAATACGCCCAGAAAAGAGGCGAAAAGGAGAAAAACGTAAAAAAACGTGAAAAAAAAGTAAGAGGAAGAGAAGGGAAAAAAAGGTGGAAATGGGTTTAAAAGTGATTTCGGCGGAGAAATATATATATATATATATATATATATATATATATATATATATATATATACGCGCACACACACACATATATATAAACGTATTCTCCGTTGAGATATTGCAGCCGCTGCTGTGTCCAGGCCCAGGAGCCTTAGCACTGTGCTGTGATGTCACTCAATACCACTGACATCACTAGGTGTAAACAACATCTCTCCTTTGCTGTGTATGTGACTATGGAGCTGTTTGGTGATGTCGTCTATTATGGCCTTCATAGAAGCAACAGGAGATTGTTGCATCCATCTAGAACCCTCAGAACTACAGTGCTATGATGTCACTCACTTCCACAGGCCTTGCAGAGTGTAAACAACAACAACCCAGCTTTGTTGTGTATGTAACCATAGGGATTTGTGATGTCACCTAGAACCTTCACAGCAGCGACAGCTTTATGAGGAGCATCAGCACTGCTCTGCCTGAGCAGAACCATCACCGCCATAGGTTGTCAAATAACCCGGATTTAACCCACACAGGTAAGTCCAATGGGGTGCAGGCATGTCCTCTATGCTTACAGCTTCCCGTGGGTGTTGGTTTGATACCGTTTGGGGACAGCCAAGGAGGCATCTGCAGGCAACAAAGGTAGGTGTGTGCTTGTGTGTGTGTTTCCTATGCAGATCCTAAGCCCAGTGTCACATGCAAGTAGGAGGAGTAAGAAGGGTTCCTGGCAAATCCGGGTTATGGATTGCATTTAAAAAGGCCCCGTGGGAGTGCAATGGGCCCCTGTCTTGCTGCTTAGCAATAATGGTATGGGTTTAGGTTCTGCTGTGTGTACTGGTGGTTGACTGCCCCCCAGCCCAGAGTGTGCATGGAAAATTGTCTGGCAGCCTCCCTGACAGCAAGCAGTGATAGTGCCCATGAAGGGCACCTTGTTGGGCCCGCCCCTTTCACGGTTATCGCTTCTCGGCCTT
>NW_026608211.1:0-81687 GCF_029499605.1 Hyla sarda | reverse complement strand
ATGTTGTTTACACCTAGTGATGTCAGTGGTATTGAGTGACATCACAGCACAGTGCTAAGGCTCCTGGGCCTGGACACAGCAGCGGCTGCAATATCTCAACGGAGAATACGTTTATATATATGTGTGTGTGTGCGCGTATATATATATATATATATATATATATATATATATATATATATATTTCTCCGCCAAAATCACTTTTAAACCCATTTCCACCTTTTTTTCCCTTCTCTTCCTCTTACTTTTTTTTCACGTTTTTTTACGTTTTTCTCCTTTTCGCCTCTTTTCTGGGCGTATTATTCTTCTTTTTCTTCTTTTTTTTCGTCTAATGCATACCCCATCAGTGCAGCAATGCTTATTCAATACCGCCAGCAGATGGAGACACTGGGGGATAATTTTCTAAGGACTTATACTGATTTTTCCTGTCTGAATTTGTCGCACAGAAAGTTGCAGGCCAAATATGTGTGACATTTCTGCGACTTTAGCTTCTAGAGCATTTTTACAACATTATACATAGGTGCTGAATACATAAAAAGCGACTGTTCAGCGACAGACAAGTCGCATCGGCTGAAAGTAGGCCAGAATGTCAGTCCATGTTGGAGCAGGTTTAGATACAGTCTAAAGTATAGATCTCAAAGTCTGTGCACAGAATTTAGCAAGGGCCTCACACCTTCTGATGCATCAGGTAGGTGCACAATAGCATAGCCTAACCCTCTGTACTTTGGTCTATATTGATGCGGGACATAGACAGCCAGCTGATGACCAATCCATTAGTGCAATGGATGGCTGGAAGCATTTGTCTTTGCCTTTGCAATACCACAGAAGCAATGCATGGTCAATGTACAGCAATGACACACCTGTGTGAACAGCCAGGAGACCCCCCCCCCCCCCCCATGTTATGTTACATAGTTACATAGTTAGTACGGTCGAAAAAAGACATATGTCCATCAAGTTCAACCAGGGAATTAAGGGGTAGGGGTGTGGCGCGATATTGGGGAAGGGATGAGATTTTATATTTCTTCATAAGCATTAATCTTATTTTGTCAATTAGGAACATTCAGCACCCACCCGCTATCAAGGCAGCTGCCTATCATGTCATGCCCTACCTGCACAGGTGTGCTGGCTACTCAAATGATCCAATTAAGGAGGCCATTTAGTCAGCAGCAGCAGAAGTCCTGTGCCTGGACGCTCCAACAGCGGCCAGACACAAGCAGAAGCAGAAGCAGCAGAAGCAGCAGCAGCACCACCTTTTGTTTTTTGGCTGCAGCAGCAGCAAGGCCCACAGGGCTGGCTAGCTGGCTAGCCAGCAAGCAGGTAGCAATGAAAGTAGGAATCTTTCTTTTTAACCCTGTAAGGGGGTGGTGCACTGTACCCGAAGATACTGCCATATCGGGTCAATGCATAGGGCGACGGAAGCAAGCTTCGAAATCGGCCCCCGTTCTCAAAAATCCATTTAATATATGGTCCCCAGATAGGGGACGTATCAGATATTAAACTGATAAGAACAGATACTACACTTGATCTTAGCCAAAAGGCCGAGAAGCGATAACCGTGAAAGGGGCGGGCCCAACAAGGTGCCCTTCATGGGCACTATCACTGCTTGCTGTCAGGGAGGCTGCCAGACAATTTTCCATGCACACTCTGGGCTGGGGGGCAGTCAACCACCAGTACACACAGCAGAACCTAAACCCATACCATTATTGCTAAGCAGCAAGACAGGGGCCCATTGCACTCCCACGGGGCCTTTTTAAATGCAATCCATAACCCGGATTTGCCAGGAACCCTTCTTACTCCTCCTACTTGCATGTGACACTGGGCTTAGGATCTGCATAGGAAACACACACACAAGCACACACCTACCTTTGTTGCCTGCAGATGCCTCCTTGGCTGTCCCCAAACGGTATCAAACCAACACCCACGGGAAGCTGTAAGCATAGAGGACATGCCTGCACCCCATTGGACTTACCTGTGTGGGTTAAATCCGGGTTATTTGACAACCTATGGCGGTGATGGTTCTGCTCAGGCAGAGCAGTGCTGATGCTCCTCATAAAGCTGTCGCTGCTGTGAAGGTTCTAGGTGACATCACAAATCCCTATGGTTACATACACAACAAAGCTGGGTTGTTGTTGTTTACACTCTGCAAGGCCTGTGGAAGTGAGTGACATCATAGCACTGTAGTTCTGAGGGTTCTAGATGGATGCAACAATCTCCTGTTGCTTCTATGAAGGCCATAATAGACGACATCACCAAACAGCTCCATAGTCACATACACAGCAAAGGAGAGATGTTGTTTACACCTAGTGATGTCAGTGGTATTGAGTGACATCACAGCACAGTGCTAAGGCTCCTGGGCCTGGACACAGCAGTGGCTGCAATATCTCAACGGAGAATACGTTTATATATATGTGTGTGTGTGCGCGTATATATATATATATATATATATATATATATATATATATATATATATTTCTCCGCCGAAATCACTTTTAAACCCATTTCCACCTTTTTTTCCCTTCTCTTCCTCTTACTTTTTTTTCACGTTTTTTTACGTTTTTCTCCTTTTCGCCTCTTTTCTGGGCGTATTATTCTTCTTTTTCTTCTTTTTTTTCGTCTAATGCATACCCCATCAGTGCAGCAATGCTTATTCAATACCGCCAGCAGATGGAGACACTGGGGGATAATTTTCTAAGGATTTATACTGATTTTTCCTGTCTGAATTTGTCGCACAGAAAGTTGCAGGCCAAATATGTGTGACATTTCTGCGACTTTAGCTTCTAGAGCATTTTTACAACATTATACATAGGTGCTGAATACATAAAAAGCGACTGTTCAGCGACAGACAAGTCGCATCGGCTGAAAGTAGGCCAGAATGTCAGTCCATGTTGGAGCAGGTTTAGATACAGTCTAAAGTATAGATCTCAAAGTCTGTGCACAGAATTTAGCAAGGGCCTCGCACCTTCTGATGCATCAGGTAGGTGCACAATAGCATAGCCTAACCCTCTGTACTTTGGTCTATATTGATGCGGGACATAGACAGCCAGCTGATGACCAATCCATTAGTGCAATGGATGGCTGGAAGCATTTGTCTTTGCCTTTGCAATACCACAGAAGCAATGCATGGTCAATGTACAGCAATGACACACCTGTGTGAACAGCCAGGAGACCCCCCCCCCCCCCCCCCCATGTTATGTTACATAGTTACATAGTTAGTACGGTCGAAAAAAGACATATGTCCATCAAGTTCAACCAGGGAATTAAGGGGTAGGGGTGTGGCGCGATATTGGGGAAGGGATGAGATTTTATATTTCTTCATAAGCATTAATCTTATTTTGTCAATTAGGAACATTCAGCACCCACCCGCTATCAAGGCAGCTGCCTATCATGTCATGCCCTACCTGCACAGGTGTGCTGGCTACTCAAATGATCCAATTAAGGAGGCCATTTAGTCAGCAGCAGCAGAAGTCCTGTGCCTGGACGCTCCAACAGCGGCCAGACACAAGCAGAAGCAGAAGCAGCAGAAGCAGCAGCAGCACCACCTTTTGTTTTTTGGCTGCAGCAGCAGCAAGGCCCACAGGGCTGGCTAGCTGGCTAGCCAGCAAGCAGGTAGCAATGAAAGTAGGAATCTTTCTTTTTAACCCTGTAAGGGGGTGGTGCACTGTACCCGAAGATACTGCCATATCGGGTCAATGCATAGGGCGACGGAAGCAAGCTTCGAAATCGGCCCCCGTTCTCAAAAATCCATTTAATATATGGTCCCCAGATAGGGGACGTATCAGATATTAAACTGATAAGAACAGATACTACACTTGATCTTAGCCAAAAGGCCGAGAAGCGATAACCGTGAAAGGGGCGGGCCCAACAAGGTGCCCTTCATGGGCACTATCACTGCTTGCTGTCAGGGAGGCTGCCAGACAATTTTCCATGCACACTCTGGGCTGGGGGGCAGTCAACCACCAGTACACACAGCAGAACCTAAACCCATACCATTATTGCTAAGCAGCAAGACAGGGGCCCATTGCACTCCCACGGGGCCTTTTTAAATGCAATCCATAACCCGGATTTGCCAGGAACCCTTCTTACTCCTCCTACTTGCATGTGACACTGGGCTTAGGATCTGCATAGGAAACACACACACAAGCACACACCTACCTTTGTTGCCTGCAGATGCCTCCTTGGCTGTCCCCAAACGGTATCAAACCAACACCCACGGGAAGCTGTAAGCATAGAGGACATGCCTGCACCCCATTGGACTTACCTGTGTGGGTTAAATCCGGGTTATTTGACAACCTATGGCGGTGATGGTTCTGCTCAGGCAGAGCAGTGCTGATGCTCCTCATAAAGCTGTCGCTGCTGTGAAGGTTCTAGGTGACATCACAAATCCCTATGGTTACATACACAACAAAGCTGGGTTGTTGTTGTTTACACTCTGCAAGGCCTGTGGAAGTGAGTGACATCATAGCACTGTAGTTCTGAGGGTTCTAGATGGATGCAACAATCTCCTGTTGCTTCTATGAAGGCCATAATAGACGACATCACCAAACAGCTCCATAGTCACATACACAGCAAAGGAGAGATGTTGTTTACACCTAGTGATGTCAGTGGTATTGAGTGACATCACAGCACAGTGCTAAGGCTCCTGGGCCTGGACACAGCAGTGGCTGCAATATCTCAACGGAGAATACGTTTATATATATGTGTGTGTGTGCGCGTATATATATATATATATATATATATATATATATATATATATATATTTCTCCGCCGAAATCACTTTTAAACCCATTTCCACCTTTTTTTCCCTTCTCTTCCTCTTACTTTTTTTTCACGTTTTTTTACGTTTTTCTCCTTTTCGCCTCTTTTCTGGGCGTATTATTCTTCTTTTTCTTCTTTTTTTTCGTCTAATGCATACCCCATCAGTGCAGCAATGCTTATTCAATACCGCCAGCAGATGGAGACACTGGGGGATAATTTTCTAAGGATTTATACTGATTTTTCCTGTCTGAATTTGTCGCACAGAAAGTTGCAGGCCAAATATGTGTGACATTTCTGCGACTTTAGCTTCTAGAGCATTTTTACAACATTATACATAGGTGCTGAATACATAAAAAGCGACTGTTCAGCGACAGACAAGTCGCATCGGCTGAAAGTAGGCCAGAATGTCAGTCCATGTTGGAGCAGGTTTAGATACAGTCTAAAGTATAGATCTCAAAGTCTGTGCACAGAATTTAGCAAGGGCCTCGCACCTTCTGATGCATCAGGTAGGTGCACAATAGCATAGCCTAACCCTCTGTACTTTGGTCTATATTGATGCGGGACATAGACAGCCAGCTGATGACCAATCCATTAGTGCAATGGATGGCTGGAAGCATTTGTCTTTGCCTTTGCAATACCACAGAAGCAATGCATGGTCAATGTACAGCAATGACACACCTGTGTGAACAGCCAGGAGACCCCCCCCCCCCCCCCCCCATGTTATGTTACATAGTTACATAGTTAGTACGGTCGAAAAAAGACATATGTCCATCAAGTTCAACCAGGGAATTAAGGGGTAGGGGTGTGGCGCGATATTGGGGAAGGGATGAGATTTTATATTTCTTCATAAGCATTAATCTTATTTTGTCAATTAGGAACATTCAGCACCCACCCGCTATCAAGGCAGCTGCCTATCATGTCATGCCCTACCTGCACAGGTGTGCTGGCTACTCAAATGATCCAATTAAGGAGGCCATTTAGTCAGCAGCAGCAGAAGTCCTGTGCCTGGACGCTCCAACAGCGGCCAGACACAAGCAGAAGCAGAAGCAGCAGAAGCAGCAGCAGCACCACCTTTTGTTTTTTGGCTGCAGCAGCAGCAAGGCCCACAGGGCTGGCTAGCTGGATAGCCAGCAAGCAGGTAGCAATGAAAGTAGGAATCTTTCTTTTTAACCCTGTAAGGGGGTGGTGCACTGTACCCGAAGATACTGCCATATCGGGTCAATGCATAGGGCGACGGAAGCAAGCTTCGAAATCGGCCCCCGTTCTCAAAAATCCATTTAATATATGGTCCCCAGATAGGGGACGTATCAGATATTAAACTGATAAGAACAGATACTACACTTGATCTTAGCCAAAAGGCCGAGAAGCGATAACCGTGAAAGGGGCGGGCCCAACAAGGTGCCCTTCATGGGCACTATCACTGCTTGCTGTCAGGGAGGCTGCCAGACAATTTTCCATGCACACTCTGGGCTGGGGGGCAGTCAACCACCAGTACACACAGCAGAACCTAAACCCATACCATTATTGCTAAGCAGCAAGACAGGGGCCCATTGCACTCCCACGGGGCCTTTTTAAATGCAATCCATAACCCGGATTTGCCAGGAACCCTTCTTACTCCTCCTACTTGCATGTGACACTGGGCTTAGGATCTGCATAGGAAACACACACACAAGCACACACCTACCTTTGTTGCCTGCAGATGCCTCCTTGGCTGTCCCCAAACGGTATCAAACCAACACCCACGGGAAGCTGTAAGCATAGAGGACATGCCTGCACCCCATTGGACTTACCTGTGTGGGTTAAATCCGGGTTATTTGACAACCTATGGCGGTGATGGTTCTGCTCAGGCAGAGCAGTGCTGATGCTCCTCATAAAGCTGTCGCTGCTGTGAAGGTTCTAGGTGACATCACAAATCCCTATGGTTACATACACAACAAAGCTGGGTTGTTGTTGTTTACACTCTGCAAGGCCTGTGGAAGTGAGTGACATCATAGCACTGTAGTTCTGAGGGTTCTAGATGGATGCAACAATCTCCTGTTGCTTCTATGAAGGCCATAATAGACGACATCACCAAACAGCTCCATAGTCACATACACAGCAAAGGAGAGATGTTGTTTACACCTAGTGATGTCAGTGGTATTGAGTGACATCACAGCACAGTGCTAAGGCTCCTGGGCCTGGACACAGCAGCGGCTGCAATATCTCAACGGAGAATACGTTTATATATATGTGTGTGTGTGCGCGTATATATATATATATATATATATATATATATATATATATATATATTTCTCCGCCGAAATCACTTTTAAACCCATTTCCACCTTTTTTTCCCTTCTCTTCCTCTTACTTTTTTTCACGTTTTTTTACGTTTTTCTCCTTTTCGCCTCTTTTCTGGGCGTATTAATCTTCTTTTTCTTCTTTTTTTTCGTCTAATGCATACCCCATCAGTGCAGCAATGCTTATTCAATACCGCCAGCAGATGGAGACACTGGGGGATAATTTTCTAAGGATTTATACTGATTTTTCCTGTCTGAATTTGTCGCACAGAAAGTTGCAGGCCAAATATGTGTGACATTTCTGCGACTTTAGCTTCTAGAGCATTTTTACAACATTATACATAGGTGCTGAATACATAAAAAGCGACTGTTCAGCGACAGACAAGTCGCATCGGCTGAAAGTAGGCCAGAATGTCAGTCCATGTTGGAGCAGGTTTAGATACAGTCTAAAGTATAGATCTCAAAGTCTGTGCACAGAATTTAGCAAGGGCCTCGCACCTTCTGATGCATCAGGTAGGTGCACAATAGCATAGCCTAACCCTCTGTACTTTGGTCTATATTGATGCGGGACATAGACAGCCAGCTGATGACCAATCCATTAGTGCAATGGATGGCTGGAAGCATTTGTCTTTGCCTTTGCAATACCACAGAAGCAATGCATGGTCAATGTACAGCAATGACACACCTGTGTGAACAGCCAGGAGACCCCCCCCCCCCCCCCCATGTTATGTTACATAGTTACATAGTTAGTACGGTCGAAAAAAGACATATGTCCATCAAGTTCAACCAGGGAATTAAGGGGTAGGGGTGTGGCGCGATATTGGGGAAGGGATGAGATTTTATATTTCTTCATAAGCATTAATCTTATTTTGTCAATTAGGAACATTCAGCACCCACCCGCTATCAAGGCAGCTGCCTATCATGTCATGCCCTACCTGCACAGGTGTGCTGGCTACTCAAATGATCCAATTAAGGAGGCCATTTAGTCAGCAGCAGCAGAAGTCCTGTGCCTGGACGCTCCAACAGCGGCCAGACACAAGCAGAAGCAGAAGCAGCAGAAGCAGCAGCAGCACCACCTTTTGTTTTTTGGCTGCAGCAGCAGCAAGGCCCACAGGGCTGGCTAGCTGGCTAGCCAGCAAGCAGGTAGCAATGAAAGTAGGAATCTTTCTTTTTAACCCTGTAAGGGGGTGGTGCACTGTACCCGAAGATACTGCCATATCGGGTCAATGCATAGGGCGACGGAAGCAAGCTTCGAAATCGGCCCCCGTTCTCAAAAATCCATTTAATATATGGTCCCCAGATAGGGGACGTATCAGATATTAAACTGATAAGAACAGATACTACACTTGATCTTAGCCAAAAGGCCGAGAAGCGATAACCGTGAAAGGGGCGGGCCCAACAAGGTGCCCTTCATGGGCACTATCACTGCTTGCTGTCAGGGAGGCTGCCAGACAATTTTCCATGCACACTCTGGGCTGGGGGGCAGTCAACCACCAGTACACACAGCAGAACCTAAACCCATACCATTATTGCTAAGCAGCAAGACAGGGGCCCATTGCACTCCCACGGGGCCTTTTTAAATGCAATCCATAACCCGGATTTGCCAGGAACCCTTCTTACTCCTCCTACTTGCATGTGACACTGGGCTTAGGATCTGCATAGGAAACACACACACAAGCACACACCTACCTTTGTTGCCTGCAGATGCCTCCTTGGCTGTCCCCAAACGGTATCAAACCAACACCCACGGGAAGCTGTAAGCATAGAGGACATGCCTGCACCCCATTGGACTTACCTGTGTGGGTTAAATCCGGGTTATTTGACAACCTATGGCGGTGATGGTTCTGCTCAGGCAGAGCAGTGCTGATGCTCCTCATAAAGCTGTCGCTGCTGTGAAGGTTCTAGGTGACATCACAAATCCCTATGGTTACATACACAACAAAGCTGGGTTGTTGTTGTTTACACTCTGCAAGGCCTGTGGAAGTGAGTGACATCATAGCACTGTAGTTCTGAGGGTTCTAGATGGATGCAACAATCTCCTGTTGCTTCTATGAAGGCCATAATAGACGACATCACCAAACAGCTCCATAGTCACATTCACAGCAAAGGAGAGATGTTGTTTACACCTAGTGATGTCAGTGGTATTGAGTGACATCACAGCACAGTGCTAAGGCTCCTGGGCCTGGACACAGCAGCGGCTGCAATATCTCACCGGAGAATACGTTTATATATATGTGTGTGTGTGCGCGTATATATATATATATATATATATATATATATATATATATATATATATATATATATTTCTCCGCCGAAATTACTTTTAAACCCATTTCCACCTTTTTTTCCCTTCTCTTCCTCTTACTTTTTTTTCACGTTTTTTTACGTTTTTCTCCTTTTCGCCTCTTTTCTGGGCGTATTATTCTTCTTTTTCTTCTTTTTTTTTCGTCTAATGCATACCCCATCAGTGCAGCAATGCTTATTCAATACCGCCAGCAGATGGAGACACTGGGGGGATAATTTTCTAAGGATTTATACTGATTTTTCCTGTCTGAATTTGTCGCACAGAAAGTTGCAGGCCAAATATGTGTGACATTTCTGCGACTTTAGCTTCTAGAGCATTTTTACAACATTATACATAGGTGCTGAATACATAAAAAGCGACTGTTCAGCGACAGACAAGTCGCATCGGCTGAAAGTAGGCCAGAATGTCAGTCCATGTTGGAGCAGGTTTAGATACAGTCTAAAGTATAGATCTCAAAGTCTGTGCACAGAATTTAGCAAGGGCCTCGCACCTTCTGATGCATCAGGTAGGTGCACAATAGCATAGCCTAACCCTCTGTACTTTGGTCTATATTGATGCGGGACATAGACAGCCAGCTGATGACCAATCCATTAGTGCAATGGATGGCTGGAAGCATTTGTCTTTGCCTTTGCAATACCACAGAAGCAATGCATGGTCAATGTACAGCAATGACACACCTGTGTGAACAGCCAGGAGACCCCCCCCCCCCCATGTTATGTTACATAGTTACATAGTTAGTACGGTCGAAAAAAGACATATGTCCATCAAGTTCAACCAGGGAATTAAGGGGTAGGGGTGTGGCGCGATATTGGGGAAGGGATGAGATTTTATATTTCTTCATAAGCATTAATCTTATTTTGTCAATTAGGAACATTCAGCACCCACCCGCTATCAAGGCAGCTGCCTATCATGTCATGCCCTACCTGCACAGGTGTGCTGGCTACTCAAATGATCCAATTAAGGAGGCCATTTAGTCAGCAGCAGCAGAAGTCCTGTGCCTGGACGCTCCAACAGCGGCCAGACACAAGCAGAAGCAGAAGCAGCAGAAGCAGCAGCAGCACCACCTTTTGTTTTTTGGCTGCAGCAGCAGCAAGGCCCACAGGGCTGGCTAGCTGGCTAGCCAGCAAGCAGGTAGCAATGAAAGTAGGAATCTTTCTTTTTAACCCTGTAAGGGGGTGGTGCACTGTACCCGAAGATACTGCCATATCGGGTCAATGCATAGGGCGACGGAAGCAAGCTTCGAAATCGGCCCCCGTTCTCAAAAATCCATTTAATATATGGTCCCCAGATAGGGGACGTATCAGATATTAAACTGATAAGAACAGATACTACACTTGATCTTAGCCAAAAGGCCGAGAAGCGATAACCGTGAAAGGGGCGGGCCCAACAAGGTGCCCTTCATGGGCACTATCACTGCTTGCTGTCAGGGAGGCTGCCAGACAATTTTCCATGCACACTCTGGGCTGGGGGGCAGTCAACCACCAGTACACACAGCAGAACCTAAACCCATACCATTATTGCTAAGCAGCAAGACAGGGGCCCATTGCACTCCCACGGGGCCTTTTTAAATGCAATCCATAACCCGGATTTGCCAGGAACCCTTCTTACTCCTCCTACTTGCATGTGACACTGGGCTTAGGATCTGCATAGGAAACACACACACAAGCACACACCTACCTTTGTTGCCTGCAGATGCCTCCTTGGCTGTCCCCAAACGGTATCAAACCAACACCCACGGGAAGCTGTAAGCATAGAGGACATGCCTGCACCCCATTGGACTTACCTGTGTGGGTTAAATCCGGGTTATTTGACAACCTATGGCGGTGATGGTTCTGCTCAGGCAGAGCAGTGCTGATGCTCCTCATAAAGCTGTCGCTGCTGTGAAGGTTCTAGGTGACATCACAAATCCCTATGGTTACATACACAACAAAGCTGGGTTGTTGTTGTTTACACTCTGCAAGGCCTGTGGAAGTGAGTGACATCATAGCACTGTAGTTCTGAGGGTTCTAGATGGATGCAACAATCTCCTGTTGCTTCTATGAAGGCCATAATAGACGACATCACCAAACAGCTCCATAGTCACATACACAGCAAAGGAGAGATGTTGTTTACACCTAGTGATGTCAGTGGTATTGAGTGACATCACAGCACAGTGCTAAGGCTCCTGGGCCTGGACACAGCAGCGGCTGCAATATCTCAACGGAGAATACGTTTATATATATGTGTGTGTGTGCGCGTATATATATATATATATATATATATATATATATATATATATATATATTCTCCGCCGAAATCACTTTTAAACCCATTTCCACCCTTTTTTTCCCTTCTCTTCCTCTTACTTTTTTTTCACGTTTTTTTACGTTTTTCTCCTTTTCGCCTCTTTTCTGGGCGTATTATTCTTCTTTTTCTTCTTTTTTTTCATCTAATGCATACCCCATCAGTGCAGCAATGCTTATTCAATACCGCCAGCAGATGGAGACACTGGGGGATAATTTTCTAAGGATTTATACTGATTTTTCCTGTCTGAATTTGTCGCACAGAAAGTTGCAGGCCAAATATGTGTGACATTTCTGCGACTTTAGCTTCTAGAGCTTTTTTACAACATTATACATAGGTGCTGAATACATAAAAAGCGACTGTTCAGCGACAGACAAGTCGCATCGGCTGAAAGTAGGCCAGAATGTCAGTCCATGTTGGAGCAGGTTTAGATACAGTCTAAAGTATAGATCTCAAAGTCTGTGCACAGAATTTAGCAAGGGCCTCGCACCTTCTGATGCATCAGGTAGGTGCACAATAGCATAGCCTAACCCTCTGTACTTTGGTCTATATTGATGCGGGACATAGACAGCCAGCTGATGACCAATCCATTAGTGCAATGGATGGCTGGAAGCATTTGTCTTTGCCTTTGCAATACCACAGAAGCAATGCATGGTCAATGTACAGCAATGACACACCTGTGTGAACAGCCAGGAGACCCCCTCCCCCCATGTTATGTTACATAGTTACATAGTTAGTACGGTCGAAAAAAGACATATGTCCATCAAGTTCAACCAGGGAATTAAGGGGTAGGGGTGTGGCGCGATATTGGGGAAGGGATGAGATTTTATATTTCTTCATAAGCATTAATCTTATTTTGTCAATTAGGAACATTCAGCACCCACCCGCTATCAAGGCAGCTGCCTATCATGTCATGCCCTACCTGCACAGGTGTGCTGGCTACTCAAATGATCCAATTAAGGAGGCCATTTAGTCAGCAGCAGCAGAAGTCCTGTGCCTGGACGCTCCAACAGCGGCCAGACACAAGCAGAAGCAGAAGCAGCAGCAGCACCACCTTTTGTTTTTTGGCTGCAGCAGCAGCAAGGCCCACAGGGCTGGCTAGCTGGCTAGCCAGCAAGCAGGTAGCAATGAAAGTAGGAATCTTTCTTTTTAACCCTGTAAGGGGGTGGTGCACTGTACCCGAAGATACTGCCATATCGGGTCAATGCATAGGGCGACGGAAGCAAGCTTCGAAATCGGCCCCCGTTCTCAAAAATCCATTTAATATATGGTCCCCAGATAGGGGACGTATCAGATATTAAACTGATAAGAACAGATACTACACTTGATCTTAGCCAAAAGGCCGAGAAGCGATAACCGTGAAAGGGGCGGGCCCAACAAGGTGCCCTTCATGGGCACTATCACTGCTTGCTGTCAGGGAGGCTGCCAGACAATTTTCCATGCACACTCTGGGCTGGGGGGCAGTCAACCACCAGTACACACAGCAGAACCTAAACCCATACCATTATTGCTAAGCAGCAAGACAGGGGCCCATTGCACTCCCACGGGGCCTTTTTAAATGCAATCCATAACCCGGATTTGCCAGGAACCCTTCTTACTCCTCCTACTTGCATGTGACACTGGGCTTAGGATCTGCATAGGAAACACACACACAAGCACACACCTACCTTTGTTGCCTGCAGATGCCTCCTTGGCTGTCCCCAAACGGTATCAAACCAACACCCACGGGAAGCTGTAAGCATAGAGGACATGCCTGCACCCCATTGGACTTACCTGTGTGGGTTAAATCCGGGTTATTTGACAACCTATGGCGGTGATGGTTCTGCTCAGGCAGAGCAGTGCTGATGCTCCTCATAAAGCTGTCGCTGCTGTGAAGGTTCTAGGTGACATCACAAATCCCTATGGTTACATACACAACAAAGCTGGGTTGTTGTTGTTTACACTCTGCAAGGCCTGTGGAAGTGAGTGACATCATAGCACTGTAGTTCTGAGGGTTCTAGATGGATGCAACAATCTCCTGTTGCTTCTATGAAGGCCATAATAGACGACAGCACCAAACAGCTCCATAGTCACATACACAGCAAAGGAGAGATGTTGTTTACACCTAGTGATGTCAGTGGTATTGAGTGACATCACAGCACAGTGCTAAGGCTCCTGGGCCTGGACACAGCAGCGGCTGCAATATCTCAACGGAGAATACGTTTATATATATGTGTGTGTGTGCGCGTATATATATATATATATTTCTCCGCCGAAATCACTTTTAAACCCATTTCCACCTTTTTTTCCCTTCTCTTCCTCTTACTTTTTTTTCACGTTTTTTTACGTTTTTCTCCTTTTCGCCTCTTTTCTGGGCGTATTATTCTTCTTTTTCTTCTTTTTTTTCGTCTAATGCATACCCCATCAGTGCAGCAATGCTTATTCAATACCGCCAGCAGATGGAGACACTGGGGGATAATTTTCTAAGGATTTATACTGATTTTTCCTGTCTGAATTTGTCGCACAGAAAGTTGCAGGCCAAATATGTGTGACATTTCTGCGACTTTAGCTTCTAGAGCATTTTTACAACATTATACATAGGTGCTGAATACATAAAAAGCGACTGTTCAGCGACAGACAAGTCGCATCGGCTGAAAGTAGGCCAGAATGTCAGTCCATGTTGGAGCAGGTTTAGATACAGTCTAAAGTATAGATCTCAAAGTCTGTGCACAGAATTTAGCAAGGGCCTCGCACCTTCTGATGCATCAGGTAGGTGCACAATAGCATAGCCTAACCCTCTGTACTTTGGTCTATATTGATGCGGGACATAGACAGCCAGCTGATGACCAATCCATTAGTGCAATGGATGGCTGGAAGCATTTGTCTTTGCCTTTTCAATACCACAGAAGCAATGCATGGTCAATGTACAGCAATGACACACCTGTGTGAACAGCCAGGAGACCCCCCCCCCCCCCCATGTTATGTTACATAGTTACATAGTTAGTACGGTCGAAAAAAGACATATGTCCATCAAGTTCAACCAGGGAATTAAGGGGTAGGGGTGTGGCGCGATATTGGGGAAGGGATGAGATTTTATATTTCTTCATAAGCATTAATCTTATTTTGTCAATTAGGAACATTCAGCACCCACCCGCTATCAAGGCAGCTGCCTATCATGTCATGCCCTACCTGCACAGGTGTGCTGGCTACTCAAATGATCCAATTAAGGAGGCCATTTAGTCAGCAGCAGCAGAAGTCCTGTGCCTGGACGCTCCAACAGCGGCCAGACACAAGCAGAAGCAGAAGCAGCAGAAGCAGCAGCAGCACCACCTTTTGTTTTTTGGCTGCAGCAGCAGCAAGGCCCACAGGGCTGGCTAGCTGGCTAGCCAGCAAGCAGGTAGCAATGAAAGTAGGAATCTTTCTTTTTAACCCTGTAAGGGGGTGGTGCACTGTACCCGAAGATACTGCCATATCGGGTCAATGCATAGGGCGACGGAAGCAAGCTTCGAAATCGGCCCCCGTTCTCAAAAATCCATTTAATATATGGTCCCCAGATAGGGGACGTATCAGATATTAAACTGATAAGAACAGATACTACACTTGATCTTAGCCAAAAGGCCGAGAAGCGATAACCGTGAAAGGGGCGGGCCCAACAAGGTGCCCTTCATGGGCACTATCACTGCTTGCTGTCAGGGAGGCTGCCAGACAATTTTCCATGCACACTCTGGGCTGGGGGGCAGTCAACCACCAGTACACACAGCAGAACCTAAACCCATACCATTATTGCTAAGCAGCAAGACAGGGGCCCATTGCACTCCCACGGGGCCTTTTTAAATGCAATCCATAACCCGGATTTGCCAGGAACCCTTCTTACTCCTCCTACTTGCATGTGACACTGGGCTTAGGATCTGCATAGGAAACACACACACAAGCACACACCTACCTTTGTTGCCTGCAGATGCCTCCTTGGCTGTCCCCAAACGGTATCAAACCAACACCCACGGGAAGCTGTAAGCATAGAGGACATGCCTGCACCCCATTGGACTTACCTGTGTGGGTTAAATCCGGGTTATTTGACAACCTATGGCGGTGATGGTTCTGCTCAGGCAGAGCAGTGCTGATGCTCCTCATAAAGCTGTCGCTGCTGTGAAGGTTCTAGGTGACATCACAAATCCCTATGGTTACATACACAACAAAGCTGGGTTGTTGTTGTTTACACTCTGCAAGGCCTGTGGAAGTGAGTGACATCATAGCACTGTAGTTCTGAGGGTTCTAGATGGATGCAACAATCTCCTGTTGCTTCTATGAAGGCCATAATAGACGACATCACCAAACAGCTCCATAGTCACATACACAGCAAAGGAGATATGTTGTTTACACCTAGTGATGTCAGTGGTATTGAGTGACATCACAGCACAGTGCTAAGGCTCCTGGGCCTGGACACAGCAGCGGCTGCAATATCTCAACGGAGAATACGTTTATATATATGTGTGTGTGTGCGCGTATATATATATATATATATATATATATATATATATATATTTCTCCGCCGAAATCACTTTTAAACCCATTTCCACCTTTTTTTCCCTTCTCTTCCTCTTACTTTTTTTTCACGTTTTTTTACGTTTTTCTCCTTTTCGCCTCTTTTCTGGGCGTATTATTCTTCTTTTTCTTCTTTTTTTTCGTCTAATGCATACCCCATCAGTGCAGCAATGCTTATTCAATACCGCCAGCAGATGGAGACACTGGGGGATAATTTTCTAAGGATTTATACTGATTTTTCCTGTCTGAATTTGTCGCACAGAAAGTTGCAGGCCAAATATGTGTGACATTTCTGCGACTTTAGCTTCTAGAGCATTTTTACAACATTATACATAGGTGCTGAATACATAAAAAGCGACTGTTCAGCGACAGACAAGTCGCATCGGCTGAAAGTAGGCCAGAATGTCAGTCCATGTTGGAGCAGGTTTAGATACAGTCTAAAGTATAGATCTCAAAGTCTGTGCACAGAATTTAGCAAGGGCCTCGCACCTTCTGATGCATCAGGTAGGTGCACAATAGCATAGCCTAACCCTCTGTACTTTGGTCTATATTGATGCGGGACATAGACAGCCAGCTGATGACCAATCCATTAGTGCAATGGATGGCTGGAAGCATTTGTCTTTGCCTTTGCAATACCACAGAAGCAATGCATGGTCAATGTACAGCAATGACACACCTGTGTGAACAGCCAGGAGACCCCCCCCCCCCCCCCCCATGTTATGTTACATAGTTACATAGTTAGTACGGTCGAAAAAAGACATATGTCCATCAAGTTCAACCAGGGAATTAAGGGGTAGGGGTGTGGCGCGATATTGGGGAAGGGATGAGATTTTATATTTCTTCATAAGCATTAATCTTATTTTGTCAATTAGGAACATTCAGCACCCACCCGCTATCAAGGCAGCTGCCTATCATGTCATGCCCTACCTGCACAGGTGTGCTGGCTACTCAAATGATCCAATTAAGGAGGCCATTTAGTCAGCAGCAGCAGAAGTCCTGTGCCTGGACGCTCCAACAGCGGCCAGACACAAGCAGAAGCAGAAGCAGCAGAAGCAGCAGCAGCACCACCTTTTGTTTTTTGGCTGCAGCAGCAGCAAGGCCCACAGGGCTGGCTAGCTGGCTAGCCAGCAAGCAGGTAGCAATGAAAGTAGGAATCTTTCTTTTTAACCCTGTAAGGGGGTGGTGCACTGTACCCGAAGATACTGCCATATCGGGTCAATGCATAGGGCGACGGAAGCAAGCTTCGAAATCGGCCCCCGTTCTCAAAAATCCATTTAATATATGGTCCCCAGATAGGGGACGTATCAGATATTAAACTGATAAGAACAGATACTACACTTGATCTTAGCCAAAAGGCCGAGAAGCGATAACCGTGAAAGGGGCGGGCCCAACAAGGTGCCCTTCATGGGCACTATCACTGCTTGCTGTCAGGGAGGCTGCCAGACAATTTTCCATGCACACTCTGGGCTGGGGGGCAGTCAACCACCAGTACACACAGCAGAACCTAAACCCATACCATTATTGCTAAGCAGCAAGACAGGGGCCCATTGCACTCCCACGGGGCCTTTTTAAATGCAATCCATAACCCGGATTTGCCAGGAACCCTTCTTACTCCTCCTACTTGCATGTGACACTGGGCTTAGGATCTGCATAGGAAACACACACACAAGCACACACCTACCTTTGTTGCCTGCAGATGCCTCCTTGGCTGTCCCCAAACGGTATCAAACCAACACCCACGGGAAGCTGTAAGCATAGAGGACATGCCTGCACCCCATTGGACTTACCTGTGTGGGTTAAATCCGGGTTATTTGACAACCTATGGCGGTGATGGTTCTGCTCAGGCAGAGCAGTGCTGATGCTCCTCATAAAGCTGTCGCTGCTGTGAAGGTTCTAGGTGACATCACAAATCCCTATGGTTACATACACAACAAAGCTGGGTTGTTGTTGTTTACACTCTGCAAGGCCTGTGGAAGTGAGTGACATCATAGCACTGTAGTTCTGAGGGTTCTAGATGGATGCAACAATCTCCTGTTGCTTCTATGAAGGCCATAATAGACGACATCACCAAACAGCTCCATAGTCACATACACAGCAAAGGAGAGATGTTGTTTACACCTAGTGATGTCAGTGGTATTGAGTGACATCACAGCACAGTGCTAAGGCTCCTGGGCCTGGACACAGCAGCGGCTGCAATATCTCAACGGAGAATACGTTTATATATATGTGTGTGTGTGCGCGTATATATATATATATATATATATATATATATATATATATATATATTTCTCCGCCGAAATCACTTTTAAACCCATTTCCACCTTTTTTTCCCTTCTCTTCCTCTTACTTTTTTTTCACGTTTTTTTATGTTTTTCTCCTTTTCGCCTCTTTTCTGGGCGTATTATTCTTCTTTTTCTTCTTTTTTTTCGTCTAATGCATACCCCATCAGTGCAGCAATGCTTATTCAATACCGCCAGCAGATGGAGACACTGGGGGATAATTTTCTAAGGATTTATACTGATTTTTCCTGTCTGAATTTGTCGCACAGAAAGTTGCAGGCCAAATATGTGTGACATTTCTGCGACTTTAGCTTCTAGAGCATTTTTACAACATTATACATAGGTGCTGAATACATAAAAAGCGACTGTTCAGCGACAGACAAGTCGCATCGGCTGAAAGTAGGCCAGAATGTCAGTCCATGTTGGAGCAGGTTTAGATACAGTCTAAAGTATAGATCTCAAAGTCTGTGCACAGAATTTAGCAAGGGCCTCGCACCTTCTGATGCATCAGGTAGGTGCACAATAGCATAGCCTAACCCTCTGTACTTTGGTCTATATTGATGCGGGACATAGACAGCCAGCTGATGACCAATCCATTAGTGCAATGGATGGCTGGAAGCATTTGTCTTTGCCTTTGCAATACCACAGAAGCAATGCATGGTCAATGTACAGCAATGACACACCTGTGTGAACAGCCAGGAGACCCCCCCCCCCCCATGTTATGTTACATAGTTACATAGTTAGTACGGTCGAAAAAAGACATATGTCCATCAAGTTCAACCAGGGAATTAAGGGGTAGGGGTGTGGCGCGATATTGGGGAAGGGATGAGATTTTATATTTCTTCATAAGCATTAATCTTATTTTGTCAATTAGGAACATTCAGCACCCACCCGCTATCAAGGCAGCTGCCTATCATGTCATGCCCTACCTGCACAGGTGTGCTGGCTACTCAAATGATCCAATTAAGGAGGCCATTTAGTCAGCAGCAGCAGAAGTCCTGTGCCTGGACGCTCCAACAGCGGCCAGACACAAGCAGAAGCAGAAGCAGCAGAAGCAGCAGCAGCACCACCTTTTGTTTTTTGGCTGCAGCAGCAGCAAGGCCCACAGGGCTGGCTAGCTGGCTAGCCAGCAAGCAGGTAGCAATGAAAGTAGGAATCTTTCTTTTTAACCCTGTAAGGGGGTGGTGCACTGTACCCGAAGATACTGCCATATCGGGTCAATGCATAGGGCGACGGAAGCAAGCTTCGAAATCGGCCCCCGTTCTCAAAAATCCATTTAATATATGGTCCCCAGATAGGGGACGTATCAGATATTAAACTGATAAGAACAGATACTACACTTGATCTTAGCCAAAAGGCCGAGAAGCGATAACCGTGAAAGGGGCGGGCCCAACAAGGTGCCCTTCATGGGCACTATCACTGCTTGCTGTCAGGGAGGCTGCCAGACAATTTTCCATGCACACTCTGGGCTGGGGGGCAGTCAACCACCAGTACACACAGCAGAACCTAAACCCATACCATTATTGCTAAGCAGCAAGACAGGGGCCCATTGCACTCCCACGGGGCCTTTTTAAATGCAATCCATAACCCGGATTTGCCAGGAACCCTTCTTACTCCTCCTACTTGCATGTGACACTGGGCTTAGGATCTGCATAGGAAACACACACACAAGCACACACCTACCTTTGTTGCCTGCAGATGCCTCCTTGGCTGTCCCCAAACGGTATCAAACCAACACCCACGGGAAGCTGTAAGCATAGAGGACATGCCTGCACCCCATTGGACTTACCTGTGTGGGTTAAATCCGGGTTATTTGACAACCTATGGCGGTGATGGTTCTGCTCAGGCAGAGCAGTGCTGATGCTCCTCATAAAGCTGTCGCTGCTGTGAAGGTTCTAGGTGACATCACAAATCCCTATGGTTACATACACAACAAAGCTGGGTTGTTGTTGTTTACACTCTGCAAGGCCTGTGGAAGTGAGTGACATCATAGCACTGTAGTTCTGAGGGTTCTAGATGGATGCAACAATCTCCTGTTGCTTCTATGAAGGCCATAATAGACGACATCACCAAACAGCTCCATAGTCACATACACAGCAAAGGAGAGATGTTGTTTACACCTAGTGATGTCAGTGGTATTGAGTGACATCACAGCACAGTGCTAAGGCTCCTGGGCCTGGACACAGCAGCGGCTGCAATATCTCAACAGAGAATACGTTTATATATATGTGTGTGTGTGCGCGTATATATATATATATATATATATATATATATATATATATATATATATTCTCCGCCGAAATCACTTTTAAACCCATTTCCACCTTTTTTTCCCTTCTCTTCCTCTTACTTTTTTTTCACGTTTTTTTACGTTTTTCTCCTTTTCGCCTCTTTTCTGGGCGTATTATTCTTCTTTTTCTTCTTTTTTTTCGTCTAATGCATACCCCATCAGTGCAGCAATGCTTATTCAATACCGCCAGCAGATGGAGACACTGGGGGATAATTTTCTAAGGATTTATACTGATTTTTCCTGTCTGAATTTGTCGCACAGAAAGTTGCAGGCCAAATATGTGTGACATTTCTGCGACTTTAGCTTCTAGAGCATTTTTACAACATTATACATAGGTGCTGAATACATAAAAAGCGACTGTTCAGCGACAGACAAGTCGCATCGGCTGAAAGTAGGCCAGAATGTCAGTCCATGTTGGAGCAGGTTTAGATACAGTCTAAAGTATAGATCTCAAAGTCTGTGCACAGAATTTAGCAAGGGCCTCGCACCTTCTGATGCATCAGGTAGGTGCACAATAGCATAGCCTAACCCTCTGTACTTTGGTCTATATTGATGCGGGACATAGACAGCCAGCTGATGACCAATCCATTAGTGCAATGGATGGCTGGAAGCATTTTTCTTTGCCTTTGCAATACCACAGAAGCAATGCATGGTCAATGTACAGCAATGACACACCTGTGTGAACAGCCAGGAGACCCCCCCCCCCCATGTTATGTTACATAGTTACATAGTTAGTACGGTCGAAAAAAGACATATGTCCATCAAGTTCAACCAGGGAATTAAGGGGTAGGGGTGTGGCGCGATATTGGGGAAGGGATGAGATTTTATATTTCTTCATAAGCATTAATCTTATTTTGTCAATTAGGAACATTCAGCACCCACCCGCTATCAAGGCAGCTGCCTATCATGTCATGCCCTACCTGCACAGGTGTGCTGGCTACTCAAATGATCCAATTAAGGAGGCCATTTAGTCAGCAGCAGCAGAAGTCCTGTGCCTGGACGCTCCAACAGCGGCCAGACACAAGCAGAAGCAGAAGCAGCAGAAGCAGCAGCAGCACCACCTTTTGTTTTTTGGCTGCAGCAGCAGCAAGGCCCACAGGGCTGGCTAGCTGGCTAGCCAGCAAGCAGGTAGCAATGAAAGTAGGAATCTTTCTTTTTAACCCTGTAAGGGGGTGGTGCACTGTACCCGAAGATACTGCCATATCGGGTCAATGCATAGGGCGACGGAAGCAAGCTTCGAAATCGGCCCCCGTTCTCAAAAATCCATTTAATATATGGTCCCCAGATAGGGGACGTATCAGATATTAAACTGATAAGAACAGATACTACACTTGATCTTAGCCAAAAGGCCGAGAAGCGATAACCGTGAAAGGGGCGGGCCCAACAAGGTGCCCTTCATGGGCACTATCACTGCTTGCTGTCAGGGAGGCTGCCAGACAATTTTCCATGCACACTCTGGGCTGGGGGGCAGTCAACCACCAGTACACACAGCAGAACCTAAACCCATACCATTATTGCTAAGCAGCAAGACAGGGGCCCATTGCACTCCCACGGGGCCTTTTTAAATGCAATCCATAACCCGGATTTGCCAGGAACCCTTCTTACTCCTCCTACTTGCATGTGACACTGGGCTTAGGATCTGCATAGGAAACACACACACAAGCACACACCTACCTTTGTTGCCTGCAGATGCCTCCTTGGCTGTCCCCAAACGGTATCAAACCAACACCCACGGGAAGCTGTAAGCATAGAGGACATGCCTGCACCCCATTGGACTTACCTGTGTGGGTTAAATCCGGGTTATTTGACAACCTATGGCGGTGATGGTTCTGCTCAGGCAGAGCAGTGCTGATGCTCCTCATAAAGCTGTCGCTGCTGTGAAGGTTCTAGGTGACATCACAAATCCCTATGGTTACATACACAACAAAGCTGGGTTGTTGTTGTTTACACTCTGCAAGGCCTGTGGAAGTGAGTGACATCATAGCACTGTAGTTCTGAGGGTTCTAGATGGATGCAACAATCTCCTGTTGCTTCTATGAAGGCCGTAATAGACGACATCACCAAACAGCTCCATAGTCACATACACAGCAAAGGAGAGATGTTGTTTACACCTAGTGATGTCAGTGGTATTGAGTGACATCACAGCACAGTGCTAAGGCTCCTGGGCCTGGACACAGCAGCGGCTGCAATATCTCAACGGAGAATACGTTTATATATATGTGTGTGTGTGCGCGTATATATATATATATATATATATATATATATATATATATTTCTCCGCCGAAATCACTTTTAAACCCATTTCCACCTTTTTTTTCCCTTCTCTTCCTCTTACTTTTTTTTCACGTTTTTTTACGTTTTTCTCCTTTTCGCCTCTTTTCTGGGCGTATTATTCTTCTTTTTCTTCTTTTTTTTCGTCTAATGCATACCCCATCAGTGCAGCAATGCTTATTCAATACCGCCAGCAGATGGAGACACTGGGGGATAATTTTCTAAGGATTTATACTGATTTTTCCTGTCTGAATTTGTCGCACAGAAAGTTGCAGGCCAAATATGTGTGACATTTCTGCGACTTTAGCTTCTAGAGCATTTTTACAACATTATACATAGGTGCTGAATACATAAAAAGCGACTGTTCAGCGACAGACAAGTCGCATCGGCTGAAAGTAGGCCAGAATGTCAGTCCATGTTGGAGCAGGTTTAGATACAGTCTAAAGTATAGATCTCAAAGTCTGTGCACAGAATTTAGCAAGGGCCTCGCACCTTCTGATGCATCAGGTAGGTGCACAATAGCATAGCCTAACCCTCTGTACTTTGGTCTATATTGATGCGGGACATAGACAGCCAGCTGATGACCAATCCATTAGTGCAATGGATGGCTGGAAGCATTTGTCTTTGCCTTTGCAATACCACAGAAGCAATGCATGGTCAATGTACAGCAATGACACACCTGTGTGAACAGCCAGGAGACCCCCCCCCCCCCCATGTTATGTTACATAGTTACATAGTTAGTACGGTCGAAAAAAGACATATGTCCATCAAGTTCAACCAGGGAATTAAGGGGTAGGGGTGTGGCGCGATATTGGGGAAGGGATGAGATTTTATATTTCTTCATAAGCATTAATCTTATTTTGTCAATTAGGAACATTCAGCACCCACCCGCTATCAAGGCAGCTGCCTATCATGTCATGCCCTACCTGCACAGGTGTGCTGGCTACTCAAATGATCCAATTAAGGAGGCCATTTAGTCAGCAGCAGCAGAAGTCCTGTGCCTGGACGCTCCAACAGCGGCCAGACACAAGCAGAAGCAGAAGAAGCAGCAGCAGCACCACCTTTTGTTTTTTGGCTGCAGCAGCAGCAAGGCCCACAGGGCTGGCTAGCTGGCTAGCCAGCAAGCAGGTAGCAATGAAAGTAGGAATCTTTCTTTTTAACCCTGTAAGGGGGTGGTGCACTGTACCCGAAGATACTGCCATATCGGGTCAATGCATAGGGCGACGGAAGCAAGCTTCGAAATCGGCCCCCGTTCTCAAAAATCCATTTAATATATGGTCCCCAGATAGGGGACGTATCAGATATTAAACTGATAAGAACAGATACTACACTTGATCTTAGCCAAAAGGCCGAGAAGCGATAACCGTGAAAGGGGCGGGCCCAACAAGGTGCCCTTCATGGGCACTATCACTGCTTGCTGTCAGGGAGGCTGCCAGACAATTTTCCATGCACACTCTGGGCTGGGGGGCAGTCAACCACCAGTACACACAGCAGAACCTAAACCCATACCATTATTGCTAAGCAGCAAGACAGGGGCCCATTGCACTCCCACGGGGCCTTTTTAAATGCAATCCATAACCCGGATTTGCCAGGAACCCTTCTTACTCCTCCTACTTGCATGTGACACTGGGCTTAGGATCTGCATAGGAAACACACACACAAGCACACACCTACCTTTGTTGCCTGCAGATGCCTCCTTGGCTGTCCCCAAACGGTATCAAACCAACACCCACAGGAAGCTGTAAGCATAGAGGACATGCCTGCACCCCATTGGACTTACCTGTGTGGGTTAAATCCGGGTTATTTGACAACCTATGGCGGTGATGGTTCTGCTCAGGCAGAGCAGTGCTGATGCTCCTCATAAAGCTGTCGCTGCTGTGAAGGTTCTAGGTGACATCACAAATCCCTATGGTTACATACACAACAAAGCTGGGTTGTTGTTGTTTACACTCTGCAAGGCCTGTGGAAGTGAGTGACATCATAGCACTGTAGTTCTGAGGGTTCTAGATGGATGCAACAATCTCCTGTTGCTTCTATGAAGGCCATAATAGACGACATCACCAAACAGCTCCATAGTCACATACACAGCAAAGGAGAGATGTTGTTTACACCTAGTGATGTCAGTGGTATTGAGTGACATCACAGCACAGTGCTAAGGCTCCTGGGCCTGGACACAGCAGCGGCTGCAATATCTCAACGGAGAATACGTTTATATATATGTGTGTGTGTGCGCGTATATATATATATATATATATATATATATATATATATATATTCTCCGCCGAAATCACTTTTAAACCCATTTCCACCTTTTTTTCCCTTCTCTTCCTCTTACTTTTTTTTCACGTTTTTTTACGTTTTTCTCCTTTTCGCCTCTTTTCTGGGCGTATTATTCTTCTTTTTCTTCTTTTTTTCGTCTAATGCATACCCCATCAGTGCAGCAATGCTTATTCAATACCGCCAGCAGATGGAGACACTGGGGGATAATTTTCTAAGGATTTATACTGATTTTTCCTGTCTGAATTTGTCGCACAGAAAGTTGCAGGCCAAATATGTGTGACATTTCTGCGACTTTAGCTTCTAGAGCATTTTTACAACATTATACATAGGTGCTGAATACATAAAAAGCGACTGTTCAGCGACAGACAAGTCGCATCGGCTGAAAGTAGGCCAGAATGTCAGTCCATGTTGGAGCAGGTTTAGATACAGTCTAAAGTATAGATCTCAAAGTCTGTGCACAGAATTTAGCAAGGGCCTCGCACCTTCTGATGCATCAGGTAGGTGCACAATAGCATAGCCTAACCCTCTGTACTTTGGTCTATATTGATGCGGGACATAGACAGCCAGCTGATGACCAATCCATTAGTGCAATGGATGGCTGGAAGCATTTGTCTTTGCCTTTGCAATACCACAGAAGCAATGCATGGTCAATGTACAGCAATGACACACCTGTGTGAACAGCCAGGAGACCCCCCCCCCCCCCATGTTATGTTACATAGTTACATAGTTAGTACGGTCGAAAAAAGACATATGTCCATCAAGTTCAACCAGGGAATTAAGGGGTAGGGGTGTGGCGCGATATTGGGGAAGGGATGAGATTTTATATTTCTTCATAAGCATTAATCTTATTTTGTCAATTAGGAACATTCAGCACCCACCCGCTATCAAGGCAGCTGCCTATCATGTCATGCCCTACCTGCACAGGTGTGCTGGCTACTCAAATGATCCAATTAAGGAGGCCATTTAGTCAGCAGCAGCAGAAGTCCTGTGCCTGGACGCTCCAACAGCGGCCAGACACAAGCAGAAGCAGAAGCAGCAGAAGCAGCAGCAGCACCACCTTTTGTTTTTTGGCTGCAGCAGCAGCAAGGCCCACAGGGCTGGCTAGCTGGCTAGCCAGCAAGCAGGTAGCAATGAAAGTAGGAATCTTTCTTTTTAACCCTGTAAGGGGGTGGTGCACTGTACCCGAAGATACTGCCATATCGGGTCAATGCATAGGGCGACGGAAGCAAGCTTCGAAATCGGCCCCCGTTCTCAAAAATCCATTTAATATATGGTCCCCAGATAGGGGACGTATCAGATATTAAACTGATAAGAACAGATACTACACTTGATCTTAGCCAAAAGGCCGAGAAGCGATAACCGTGAAAGGGGCGGGCCCAACAAGGTGCCCTTCATGGGCACTATCACTGCTTGCTGTCAGGGAGGCTGCCAGACAATTTTCCATGCACACTCTGGGCTGGGGGGCAGTCAACCACCAGTACACACAGCAGAACCTAAACCCATACCATTATTGCTAAGCAGCAAGACAGGGGCCCATTGCACTCCCACGGGGCCTTTTTAAATGCAATCCATAACCCGGATTTGCCAGGAACCCTTCTTACTCCTCCTACTTGCATGTGACACTGGGCTTAGGATCTGCATAGGAAACACACACACAAGCACACACCTACCTTTGTTGCCTGCAGATGCCTCCTTGGCTGTCCCCAAACGGTATCAAACCAACACCCACGGGAAGCTGTAAGCATAGAGGACATGCCTGCACCCCATTGGACTTACCTGTGTGGGTTAAATCCGGGTTATTTGACAACCTATGGCGGTGATGGTTCTGCTCAGGCAGAGCAGTGCTGATGCTCCTCATAAAGCTGTCGCTGCTGTGAAGGTTCTAGGTGACATCACAAATCCCTATGGTTACATACACAACAAAGCTGGGTTGTTGTTGTTTACACTCTGCAAGGCCTGTGGAAGTGAGTGACATCATAGCACTGTAGTTCTGAGGGTTCTAGATGGATGCAACAATCTCCTGTTGCTTCTATGAAGGCCATAATAGACGACATCACCAAACAGCTCCATAGTCACATACACAGCAAAGGAGAGATGTTGTTTACACCTAGTGATGTCAGTGGTATTGAGTGACATCACAGCACAGTGCTAAGGCTCCTGGGCCTGGACACAGCAGCGGCTGCAATATCTCAACGGAGAATACGTTTATATATATGTGTGTGTGTGCGCGTATATATATATATATATATATATATATATATATATATATATATATTTCTCCGCCGAAATCACTTTTAAACCCATTTCCACCTTTTTTTCCCTTCTCTTCCTCTTACTTTTTTTTCAAGTTTTTTTACGTTTTTCTCCTTTTCGCCTCTTTTCTGGGCGTATTCTTCTTCTTTTTCTTCTTTTTTTTCGTCTAATGCATACCCCATCAGTGCAGCAATGCTTATTCAATACCGCCAGCAGATGGAGACACTGGGGGATAATTTTCTAAGGATTTATACTGATTTTTCCTGTCTGAATTTGTCGCACAGAAAGTTGCAGGCCAAATATGTGTGACATTTCTGCGACTTTAGCTTCTAGAGCATTTTTACAACATTATACATAGGTGCTGAATACATAAAAAGCGACTGTTCAGCGACAGACAAGTCGCATCGGCTGAAAGTAGGCCAGAATGTCAGTCCATGTTGGAGCAGGTTTAGATACAGTCTAAAGTATAGATCTCAAAGTCTGTGCACAGAATTTAGCAAGGGCCTCGCACCTTCTGATGCATCAGGTAGGTGCACAATAGCATAGCCTAACCCTCTGTACTTTGGTCTATATTGATGCGGGACATAGACAGCCAGCTGATGACCAATCCATTAGTGCAATGGATGGCTGGAAGCATTTGTCTTTGCCTTTGCAATACCACAGAAGCAATGCATGGTCAATGTACAGCAATGACACACCTGTGTGAACAGCCAGGAGACCCCCCCCATGTTATGTTACATAGTTACATAGTTAGTACGGTCGAAAAAAGACATATGTCCATCAAGTTCAACCAGGGAATTAAGGGGTAGGGGTGTGGCGCGATATTGGGGAAGGGATGAGATTTTATATTTCTTCATAAGCATTAATCTTATTTTGTCAATTAGGAACATTCAGCACCCACCCGCTATCAAGGCAGCTGCCTATCATGTCATGCCCTACCTGCACAGGTGTGCTGGCTACTCAAATGATCCAATTAAGGAGGCCATTTAGTCAGCAGCAGCAGAAGTCCTGTGCCTGGACGCTCCAACAGCGGCCAGACACAAGCAGAAGCAGAAGCAGCAGAAGCAGCAGCAGCACCACCTTTTGTTTTTTGGCTGCAGCAGCAGCAAGGCCCACAGGGCTGGCTAGCTGGATAGCCAGCAAGCAGGTAGCAATGAAAGTAGGAATCTTTCTTTTTAACCCTGTAAGGGGGTGGTGCACTGTACCCGAAGATACTGCCATATCGGGTCAATGCATAGGGCGACGGAAGCAAGCTTCGAAATCGGCCCCCGTTCTCAAAAATCCATTTAATATATGGTCCCCAGATAGGGGACGTATCAGATATTAAACTGATAAGAACAGATACTACACTTGATCTTAGCCAAAAGGCCGAGAAGCGATAACCGTGAAAGGGGCGGGCCCAACAAGGTGCCCTTCATGGGCACTATCACTGCTTGCTGTCAGGGAGGCTGCCAGACAATTTTCCATGCACACTCTGGGCTGGGGGGCAGTCAACCACCAGTACACACAGCAGAACCTAAACCCATACCATTATTGCTAAGCAGCAAGACAGGGGCCCATTGCACTCCCACGGGGCCTTTTTAAATGCAATCCATAACCCGGATTTGCCAGGAACCCTTCTTACTCCTCCTACTTGCATGTGACACTGGGCTTAGGATCTGCATAGGAAACACACACACAAGCACACACCTACCTTTGTTGCCTGCAGATGCCTCCTTGGCTGTCCCCAAACGGTATCAAACCAACACCCACGGGAAGCTGTAAGCATAGAGGACATGCCTGCACCCCATTGGACTTACCTGTGTGGGTTAAATCCGGGTTATTTGACAACCTATGGCGGTGATGGTTCTGCTCAGGCAGAGCAGTGCTGATGCTCCTCATAAAGCTGTCGCTGCTGTGAAGGTTCTAGGTGACATCACAAATCCCTATGGTTACATACACAACAAAGCTGGGTTGTTGTTGTTTACACTCTGCAAGGCCTGTGGAAGTGAGTGACATCATAGCACTGTAGTTCTGAGGGTTCTAGATGGATGCAACAATCTCCTGTTGCTTCTATGAAGGCCATAATAGACGACATCACCAAACAGCTCCATAGTCACATACACAGCAAAGGAGAGATGTTGTTTACACCTAGTGATGTCAGTGGTATTGAGTGACATCACAGCACAGTGCTAAGGCTCCTGGGCCTGGACACAGCAGCGGCTGCAATATCTCAACGGAGAATACGTTTATATATATGTGTGTGTGTGCGCGTATATATATATATATATATATATATATATATATATATATATATATATATATATATATATTCTCCGCCGAAATCACTTTTAAACCCATTTCCACCTTTTTTTCCCTTCTCTTCCTCTTACTTTTTTTTCACGTTTTTTTACATTTTTCTCCTTTTCGCCTCTTTTCTGGGCGTATTATTCTTCTTTTTCTTCTTTTTTTTCGTCTAATGCATACCCCATCAGTGCAGCAATGCTTATTCAATACCGCCAGCAGATGGAGACACTGGGGGATAATTTTCTAAGGATTTATACTGATTTTTCCTGTCTGAATTTGTCGCACAGAAAGTTGCAGGCCAAATATGTGTGACATTTCTGCGACTTTAGCTTCTAGAGCATTTTTACAACATTATACATAGGTGCTGAATACATAAAAAGCGACTGTTCAGCGACAGACAAGTCGCATCGGCTGAAAGTAGGCCAGAATGTCAGTCCATGTTGGAGCAGGTTTAGATACAGTCTAAAGTATAGATCTCAAAGTCTGTGCACAGAATTTAGCAAGGGCCTCGCACCTTCTGATGCATCAGGTAGGTGCACAATAGCATAGCCTAACCCTCTGTACTTTGGTCTATATTGATGCGGGACATAGACAGCCAGCTGATGACCAATCCATTAGTGCAATGGATGGCTGGAAGCATTTGTCTTTGCCTTTGCAATACCACAGAAGCAATGCATGGTCAATGTACAGCAATGACACACCTGTGTGAACAGCCAGGAGACCCCCCCCCCCCCATGTTATGTTACATAGTTACATAGTTAGTACGGTCGAAAAAAGACATATGTCCATCAAGTTCAACCAGGGAATTAAGGGGTAGGGGTGTGGCGCGATATTGGGGAAGGGATGAGATTTTATATTTCTTCATAAGCATTAATCTTATTTTGTCAATTAGGAACATTCAGCACCCACCCGCTATCAAGGCAGCTGCCTATCATGTCATGCCCTACCTGCACAGGTGTGCTGGCTACTCAAATGATCCAATTAAGGAGGCCATTTAGTCAGCAGCAGCAGAAGTCCTGTGCCTGGACGCTCCAACAGCGGCCAGACACAAGCAGAAGCAGAAGCAGCAGAAGCAGCAGCAGCACCACCTTTTGTTTTTTGGCTGCAGCAGCAGCAAGGCCCACAGGGCTGGCTAGCTGGCTAGCCAGCAAGCAGGTAGCAATGAAAGTAGGAATCTTTCTTTTTAACCCTGTAAGGGGGTGGTGCACTGTACCCGAAGATACTGCCATATCGGGTCAATGCATAGGGCGACGGAAGCAAGCTTCGAAATCGGCCCCCGTTCTCAAAAATCCATTTAATATATGGTCCCCAGATAGGGGACGTATCAGATATTAAACTGATAAGAACAGATACTACACTTGATCTTAGCCAAAAGGCCGAGAAGCGATAACCGTGAAAGGGGCGGGCCCAACAAGGTGCCCTTCATGGGCACTATCACTGCTTGCTGTCAGGGAGGCTGCCAGACAATTTTCCATGCACACTCTGGGCTGGGGGGCAGTCAACCACCAGTACACACAGCAGAACCTAAACCCATACCATTATTGCTAAGCAGCAAGACAGGGGCCCATTGCACTCCCACGGGGCCTTTTTAAATGCAATCCATAACCCGGATTTGCCAGGAACCCTTCTTACTCCTCCTACTTGCATGTGACACTGGGCTTAGGATCTGCATAGGAAACACACACACAAGCACACACCTACCTTTGTTGCCTGCAGATGCCTCCTTGGCTGTCCCCAAACGGTATCAAACCAACACCCACGGGAAGCTGTAAGCATAGAGGACATGCCTGCACCCCATTGGACTTACCTGTGTGGGTTAAATCCGGGTTATTTGACAACCTATGGCGGTGATGGTTCTGCTCAGGCAGAGCAGTGCTGATGCTCCTCATAAAGCTGTCGCTGCTGTGAAGGTTCTAGGTGACATCACAAATCCCTATGGTTACATACACAACAAAGCTGGGTTGTTGTTGTTTACACTCTGCAAGGCCTGTGGAAGTGAGTGACATCATAGCACTGTAGTTCTGAGGGTTCTAGATGGATGCAACAATCTCCTGTTGCTTCTATGAAGGCCATAATAGACGACATCACCAAACAGCTCCATAGTCACATACACAGCAAAGGAGAGATGTTGTTTACACCTAGTGATGTCAGTGGTATTGAGTGACATCACAGCACAGTGCTAAGGCTCCTGGGCCTGGACACAGCAGCGGCTGCAATATCTCAACGGAGAATACGTTTATATATATGTGTGTGTGTGCGCGTATATATATATATATATATATATATATATATATATATATATTTCTCCGCCGAAATCACTTTTAAACCCATTTCCACCTTTTTTTCCCTTCTCTTCCTCTTACTTTTTTTTCACGTTTTTTTACGTTTTTCTCCTTTTCGCCTCTTTTCTGGGCGTATTATTCTTCTTTTTCTTCTTTTTTTTCGTCTAATGCATACCCCATCAGTGCAGCAATGCTTATTCAATACCGCCAGCAGATGGAGACACTGGGGGATCATTTTCTAAGGATTTATACTGATTTTTCCTGTCTGAATTTGTCGCACAGAAAGTTGCAGGCCAAATATGTGTGACATTTCTGCGACTTTAGCTTCTAGAGCATTTTTACAACATTATACATAGGTGCTGAATACATAAAAAGCGACTGTTCAGCGACAGACAAGTCGCATCGGCTGAAAGTAGGCCAGAATGTCAGTCCATGTTGGAGCAGGTTTAGATACAGTCTAAAGTATAGATCTCAAAGTCTGTGCACAGAATTTAGCAAGGGCCTCGCACCTTCTGATGCATCAGGTAGGTGCACAATAGCATAGCCTAACCCTCTGTACTTTGGTCTATATTGATGCGGGACATAGACAGCCAGCTGATGACCAATCCATTAGTGCAATGGATGGCTGGAAGCATTTGTCTTTGCCTTTGCAATACCACAGAAGCAATGCATGGTCAATGTACAGCAATGACACACCTGTGTGAACAGCCAGGAGACCCCCCCCCCCCCCATGTTATGTTACATAGTTACATAGTTAGTACGGTCGAAAAAAGACATATGTCCATCAAGTTCAACCAGGGAATTAAGGGGTAGGGGTGTGGCGCGATATTGGGGAAGGGATGAGATTTTATATTTCTTCATAAGCATTAATCTTATTTTGTCAATTAGGAACATTCAGCACCCACCCGCTATCAAGGCAGCTGCCTATCATGTCATGCCCTACCTGCACAGGTGTGCTGGCTACTCAAATGATCCAATTAAGGAGGCCATTTAGTCAGCAGCAGCAGAAGTCCTGTGCCTGGACGCTCCAACAGCGGCCAGACACAAGCAGAAGCAGAAGCAGCAGAAGCAGCAGCAGCACCACCTTTTGTTTTTTGGCTGCAGCAGCAGCAAGGCCCACAGGGCTGGCTAGCTGGCTAGCCAGCAAGCAGGTAGCAATGAAAGTAGGAATCTTTCTTTTTAACCCTGTAAGGGGGTGGTGCACTGTACCCGAAGATACTGCCATATCGGGTCAATGCATAGGGCGACGGAAGCAAGCTTCGAAATCGGCCCCCGTTCTCAAAAATCCATTTAATATATGGTCCCCAGATAGGGGACGTATCAGATATTAAACTGATAAGAACAGATTTTTTTTTTTTTTTTTTTTATCTAAAGCCGAGGAACGTGCTTTCGATTCACCCAAAGTGCAAGAAAAAGTGCAAACGTGTTACACTAAAAAAAAACGTGCACAAAGGATGCGGTCTATCGCAAGCCCTTCTCCGATAGGAGAGAGGCCCCCCAACAAACCTTACCCTTCACCTCCGGACCAAAAGGTACCTGCGAGGTTCCAGGTTCGATGTCCCTTTTCGCCAAAGCTACTAGGGGACCACAAATGCTCCCGGCATCCCCCTTGGCGTTGGCCAAGGTATCTGCCCGCAGAGCCGATTACGGTAGGTACCCTGCCAAAGCAGGAGTACCCGGGGTGTTTGCAGGGAGGTGCGGAACCTAATGGCCACACACACCTCCCCTAGACCGCCAGGAGGGACACCCAGAAGGGCTACCGCATCCTGACAAATCCTGTGAACACACAACACGCAAAAAGTGACACAGTGAGACAAAAAAGAAATAAATAAGTGAATGTGTGCAGATATACTGCCCGGACATCCGGCCGGATCTATAAAAATTTCTCTGATCCTAGCCAGAAGGCCGGGAATCAAGAGGTGAGTGCCACAAGGTGAAGAGATTATGGTGCCCGTGCTTCAACTCAGTGAGCCTATTCTCCCAGTGAGTTTCGGCACCTCGGGGTCACCACTCCCCGAGGCACAAAAGTACCTCGGCTCTAGACCCTCTCAGCCTCATGGCGAGACCCGGAGGGAACAGGTCACATCGGGGCAGCCGTCGAGCTGATTCCTCAGAACCAGCCCCGGAAAGCCCTGGTACACCTGCATCCTCCATGCAGCACCCATCCCCACCAGCATGAAAACTGATAAGAACAGATACTACACTTGATCTTAGCCAAAAGGCCGAGAAGCGATAACCGTGAAAGGGGCGGGCCCAACAAGGTGCCCTTCATGGGCACTATCACTGCTTGCTGTCAGGGAGGCTGCCAGACAATTTTCCATGCACACTCTGGGCTGGGGGGCAGTCAACCACCAGTACACACAGCAGAACCTAAACCCATACCATTATTGCTAAGCAGCAAGACAGGGGCCCATTGCACTCCCACGGGGCCTTTTTAAATGCAATCCATAACCCGGATTTGCCAGGAACCCTTCTTACTCCTCCTACTTGCATGTGACACTGGGCTTAGGATCTGCATAGGAAACACACACACAAGCACACACCTACCTTTGTTGCCTGCAGATGCCTCCTTGGCTGTCCCCAAACGGTATCAAACCAACACCCACGGGAAGCTGTAAGCATAGAGGACATGCCTGCACCCCATTGGACTTACCTGTGTGGGTTAAATCCGGGTTATTTGACAACCTATGGCGGTGATGGTTCTGCTCAGGCAGAGCAGTGCTGATGCTCCTCATAAAGCTGTCGCTGCTGTGAAGGTTCTAGGTGACATCACAAATCCCTATGGTTACATACACAACAAAGCTGGGTTGTTGTTGTTTACACTCTGCAAGGCCTGTGGAAGTGAGTGACATCATAGCACTGTAGTTCTGAGGGTTCTAGATGGATGCAACAATCTCCTGTTGCTTCTATGAAGGCCATAATAGACGACATCACCAAACAGCTCCATAGTCACATACACAGCAAAGGAGAGATGTTGTTTACACCTAGTGATGTCAGTGGTATTGAGTGACATCACAGCACAGTGCTAAGGCTCCTGGGCCTGGACACAGCAGCGGCTGCAATATCTCAACGGAGAATACGTTTATATATATGTGTGTGTGTGCGCGTATATATATATATATATATATATATATATATATATATATATATATTCTCCGCCGAAATCACTTTTAAACCCATTTCCACCTTTTTTTCCCTTCTCTTCCTCTTACTTTTTTTTCACGTTTTTTTACGTTTTTCTCCTTTTCGCCTCTTTTCTGGGCGTATTATTCTTCTTTTTCTTCTTTTTTTTCGTCTAATGCATACCCCATCAGTGCAGCAATGCTTATTCAATACCGCCAGCAGATGGAGACACTGGGGGATAATTTTCTAAGGATTTATACTGATTTTTCCTGTCTGAATTTGTCGCACAGAAAGTTGCAGGCCAAATATGTGTGACATTTCTGCGACTTTAGCTTCTAGAGCATTTTTACAACATTATACATAGGTGCTGAATACATAAAAAGCGACTGTTCAGCGACAGACAAGTCGCATCGGCTGAAAGTAGGCCAGAATGTCAGTCCATGTTGGAGCAGGTTTAGATACAGTCTAAAGTATAGATCTCAAAGTCTGTGCACAGAATTTAGCAAGGGCCTCGCACCTTCTGATGCATCAGGTAGGTGCACAATAGCATAGCCTAACCCTCTGTACTTTGGTCTATATTGATGCGGGACATAGACAGCCAGCTGATGACCAATCCATTAGTGCAATGGATGGCTGGAAGCATTTGTCTTTGCCTTTGCAATACCACAGAAGCAATGCATGGTCAATGTACAGCAATGACACACCTGTGTGAACAGCCAGGAGACCCCCCCCCCCCCCCCCCATGTTATGTTACATAGTTACATAGTTAGTACGGTCGAAAAAAGACATATGTCCATCAAGTTCAACCAGGGAATTAAGGGGTAGGGGTGTGGCGCGATATTGGGGAAGGGATGAGATTTTATATTTCTTCATAAGCATTAATCTTATTTTGTCAATTAGGAACATTCAGCACCCACCCGCTATCAAGGCAGCTGCCTATCATGTCATGCCCTACCTGCACAGGTGTGCTGGCTACTCAAATGATCCAATTAAGGAGGCCATTTAGTCAGCAGCAGCAGAAGTCCTGTGCCTGGACGCTCCAACAGCGGCCAGACACAAGCAGAAGCAGAAGCAGCAGAAGCAGCAGCAGCACCACCTTTTGTTTTTTGGCTGCAGCAGCAGCAAGGCCCACAGGGCTGGCTAGCTGGCTAGCCAGCAAGCAGGTAGCAATGAAAGTAGGAATCTTTCTTTTTAACCCTGTAAGGGGGTGGTGCACTGTACCCGAAGATACTGCCATATCGGGTCAATGCATAGGGCGACGGAAGCAAGCTTCGAAATCGGCCCCCGTTCTCAAAAATCCATTTAATATATGGTCCCCAGATAGGGGACGTATCAGATATTAAACTGATAAGAACAGATACTACACTTGATCTTAGCCAAAAGGCCGAGAAGCGATAACCGTGAAAGGGGCGGGCCCAACAAGGTGCCCTTCATGGGCACTATCACTGCTTGCTGTCAGGGAGGCTGCCAGACAATTTTCCATGCACACTCTGGGCTGGGGGGCAGTCAACCACCAGTACACACAGCAGAACCTAAACCCATACCATTATTGCTAAGCAGCAAGACAGGGGCCCATTGCACTCCCACAGGGCCTTTTTAAATGCAATCCATAACCCGGATTTGCCAGGAACCCTTCTTACTCCTCCTACTTGCATGTGACACTGGGCTTAGGATCTGCATAGGAAACACACACACAAGCACACACCTACCTTTGTTGCCTGCAGATGCCTCCTTGGCTGTCCCCAAACGGTATCAAACCAACACCCACGGGAAGCTGTAAGCATAGAGGACATGCCTGCACCCCATTGGACTTACCTGTGTGGGTTAAATCCGGGTTATTTGACAACCTATGGCGGTGATGGTTCTGCTCAGGCAGAGCAGTGCTGATGCTCCTCATAAAGCTGTCGCTGCTGTGAAGGTTCTAGGTGACATCACAAATCCCTATGGTTACATACACAACAAAGCTGGGTTGTTGTTGTTTACACTCTGCAAGGCCTGTGGAAGTGAGTGACATCATAGCACTGTAGTTCTGAGGGTTCTAGATGGATGCAACAATCTCCTGTTGCTTCTATGAAGGCCATAATAGACGACATCACCAAACAGCTCCATAGTCACATACACAGCAAAGGAGAGATGTTGTTTACACCTAGTGATGTCAGTGGTATTGAGTGACATCACAGCACAGTGCTAAGGCTCCTGGGCCTGGACACAGCAGCGGCTGCAATATCTCAACGGAGAATACGTTTATATATATGTGTGTGTGTGCGCGTATATATATATATATATATATATATATATATAATCGTAGTAATATGCAGCACACCAAAATCAAGTGCAAAGTGCTTTTTATTCCATGAGGTACAAAAGCGACGTTTCGCCGGCCTCACGCCAGCATTCTCAAGTGACAATGAGTGATACAAACGGGCTTATATACACACCGCCCTTCATCAATTAGTGACATCATAAGTGTATTAACATAAATAAACAAACATTGAGAAAGACATGATCATACTTTGAATCACAAACATCGCAACAGAGTATGTCATATATTCAATATTACAATCCCTCCCAGGGTGTATAGCATATAGTGTGCTGCTTACTGTGAAATATACGTATAGATTGCCTCCCGGGTCCAGCCACGGTGTCCATAGCCTCACGCCGTGAATCTCGTGGAACGCCAGAGTCAGCGCCATTCGCGCTGTCAGCGGAGAACAACATCCGGTACGTCACTTCCGATGTATAGAGGATCGCGATGTACGCGACGCTAAGCTTGGTGTTGCTTAGTAACAAGGCTTGTTAATCCCAGTATCCATGAAAATCAATGATAACGGTCAGAGAAGTAGCATATGTATGACGCAAACTGGGGCATCAGGTTTATGTAGAGAAAGATAGTTGTATAGACATGAATGGGGAATGTATCTGGAGTCACACACAGTTGCATACAATGGGGATGTGAGCACAGCAATCCTCCTGCTATTAAGGGTAAGGGTGAGAATTGTGGGACTACCCGAGTAAATCGGGGTATCCACAGTATGTGACCAAGGCAGAACCGCACAGAACTGTTGCAGGGTCTGTCCTATAGTACACAAATTCACCCCCCCTATTGTTGCTGGTGGAAGCGCTCAATTTTCCCCCACACATCAATCCATGCACACTGACCCACAGTCTCATTACCCCATGTAATGTCTGGATAATGTCCAAGACTAAGCAGAATGTTTCTAATGGTGACGGAGGATGTATTGACGCCGTGTTCTGGCTCGGCACCGTGGCTGTCACCCAGACAGAGAGCAACCTAAATAAAAAGAGAATACATAATTAAGAATAAAATATAAAAACCAATTCAGAAATAAAAATTGTATCACAAATCACCCCACAAAGGGAGGTACGTTATACCCCAGCCGGGGCTAGACCATCAAATTACTTCATCATTTTAGGAGAAACAATGAATTCAATATTTAACCCATTGGGTTTGAGACAGTTTAGATCAAAGATCCATCTCAGTTCACGTTTTTTGAGCATGGTGATTCTATCACCACCCCTGTTAGGGGGCGGAATGTGATCGACCACCATACATCTCAAGTCAGATTCTTTATGACCCATTTCTATAAAATGGTTGGAGACAGGCAAGTCCCTTCTACCCTTTCTAATAGAATAGCGGTGTTGATTAAGTCTGGTTTTAAGATCTCTCCTTGTTTCCCCCACATATATTAGGTCACATGGACACCACAGAATATAAATAATGTGGTCACTGTCACATGTGAGAAAATATTTGATCGGATATTGTTGATGTGTGGATGGATGGATGAATGTATTTCCTTTATGAATATATTTACAATTGACACAGTGTCTACATGGGAAACAGCCTTTTGATTGTGTAGTGAGATATTTCTGAATAGATCCACTGTATCTAGATGTATCTGATTTGACTAAATGATCTCTGAGATTTCTGGCCCTTCTATATGACATTAGAGGGGGGTTCTGAAAATCATGAATTTGTGGATAGCTGTCCTTTATCAAGTGCCAGTGTTTCCTCACAATTTTGGCTATGACATTAGAGTGCTCACTATAGGTGGAAATGAATGGAATGCGTTGCATATTGTTATTTTTCTTGGAATGGAAGTTGGTAGATTGTAATGTGCTGGCTTTGTGTCTCTGATGATTAATGATTACAGCCGGATAGCCTCTGTGTAGGAATTGTCTTGCCATCTTGTCACATGCTCTGTTGAATTTGTCTGCCGTGTCAGTAATTCGACCTGCCCGGATAAATTGACTGTATGGAAGTGATTTGATCATAGATGTTGGATGTGATGAATCGTATCTAAGTAATGTATTGCAGTCTGTTGGTTTAGTGTAGATATCTGTTGACAGTTTGTTGTTAGAAATGGTGACCTCAGTATCCAAAAAATGAATTTTTTCATTAGAATGCGTCAATGTAAATTGTAAATCTACATCTATATTGTTAAGATATTGTTGAAACTCTAAGAGTTCAGCTGTACCACCGCTCCAAACTAGAAAAATATCATCGATATATCTCCACCACCCCAGGATATACCTGGAGTGGTGGGATATATATACGTGCCGTTCCTCAAAATCTGACATGACTATGTTGGCATAGGTTGGTGCCATGTTGCTGCCCATGGCAGTCCCACGGCATTGGATATAAAATTTATCATCAAACGTAAAGTAATTATTGTGTAGTACAAATGTAAGTAGTTCCAAGATGAAATCAATTTTGATGGAATCCATATTTAGAGCCACCAAGCCTTCTCTAACTGCAAGGACACCCCTGGAATGTTGTATAGATGTATACAAGGATACTATATCAAAGGATGCTATTAAGGCATTGTCTGGTATGTGGACCTTAGAGATTTTGGTTAGAAAATCACTGGTGTCCTGCAGATAGGATTTGGCCTGGATGGCTAGAGGTCTCAACACTTTGTCAAGGAAAATGGAAATGTTGTTAGAAAGTGACCCCCTGCCCGAGACAATAGGTCTGCCTGGAGGATTCTCCAGGCATTTATGTATCTTGGGCAGGAGGTATAACACCGGTGTAACAGGATTTGATGGTATTAAAAAATCATGCAATTTTTTATCAATTATGTGCCTGTCAAGGGCTTGCTGTGCTATAATTTCTATAGTATGGACCATCGCCCATTTTGGATCTCTAGGTAGAATACAATACACTGACTGGTCTTCTAACTGTCTCCTTGCTTCCCGCAAATACATACTCTTGTCCATGACCACAACCCCACCGCCCTTGTCTGCCGGCTTAATGATGAGGTTGTGGTCATGGACAAGTTCCTGCATGGCCAAAAGTTCGCCATGTAGTAAATTAGGATGTTTCAATTTAGTTTGCACAGATTTAATATGTTCCAATTCTTTTTTTAGACACTCTGTAAACATACATATGGCATGTGAATCAACATTAGGCTGAAATTCACTCACAGTAGGTAAATCGTAATTATTGAATTCGAAGGGCGTGTCTCTCTGTATATCGCCATCCGTTGACACCTGAGGTGGTAAACCATCACCACCAGGTGACTCCGGACCCCGACCAGAGAACCACACCCTAAGCCTCAATCTACGAATAAAGGAAGCTATATCAAGTTCAAGTTGAAACCAATCATTTTTTACATTAGGGCAAAAACCAAGTCCCTTAGATAGTAATGACAATTGAGAGTCTGTAAGAATATGTGAAGAGATATTTACCACTGTACGTGTGTCTGTGGCATCTACTTCTTCTTCTGATGTGAGGACTTTGTTGCACCAGTCTTGGTTCTCTGGGCTCGGGTTCTTCCGGGATCTGTGGTGTTTTCTCCCTCCTCTTCTTTGCCGTCCCCATCGGACGGCCTTGTCGCTAAAAAAGGCACCGTAGTAGCTTGTTTGGATGATGATCCTGATGCTCTCATTTTAGTCGGCTCCGAAGTGACTTCTAGATCCTCAGAGGTGTTGCCTCTCCTTTGGCCTCTTCTAGATGCACTATATAAATTGTCCCAGATATAAATTTTACCATTCTCATAATCTTGGCTGTCCCTGAACCACTTGTGTCTCTTTGTTTCTTCTATTTGATTCTTTTGTTTAGCAAGGAATTCTTGTTGTTTATCAAATAATTTTTTGTATTCATCCTCTGGCATAGAGGATTTAAGGGTAATCTCCAACTCATCCACTTTCTTCTGTATAGTTGTTAAATCACGCTGCAGAAATTCAATATTAAGCAGTATCATGTCCAAAGAATATTTATTGGAAATAGCTTCATATTTGTTTTTAAAGTCCATATCGGAGGTGAATGAATTTGCTTTCGGTTGGATTCTCATACCTCTAGGAATTCTTTGTGTACGGAAATATTCGGTCATAGTAGACAAATGCAATTGAACTGAGAGTAATTTCTTTGTCTCTGTCTCATACATACGCCTTAGGTCAATAGTAGAAGGATGATGTAAAAATGAAGCATTATTCGGTCTACTCCCCAGGATGCGGTCAGCGTCCTCCCTTGTGTAGGAAAATACATCATGGACATTCGAACTAGATGCTTGATCCATAGTAGTTGTAGAAGTAATCTCCAACTTGAAGTAGAGTGCTCGCTTGTCTCCCTTGTAACAAAATCCCAAAATAAGCAGCACATCGAGGTAATTGAAGAGATGTAGGTAGGGTGCACGCATGCTGGAGGACAGCTATCCACAAATTCATGATTTTCAGAACCCCCCTCTAATGTCATATAGAAGGGCCAGAAATCTCAGAGATCATTTAGTCAAATCAGATACATCTAGATACAGTGGATCTATTCAGAAATATCTCACTACACAATCAAAAGGCTGTTTCCCATGTAGACACTGTGTCAATTGTAAATATATTCATAAAGGAAATACATTCATCCATCCATCCACACATCAACAATATCCGATCAAATATTTTCTCACATGTGACAGTGACCACATTATTTATATTCTGTGGTGTCCATGTGACCTAATATATGTGGGGGAAACAAGGAGAGATCTTAAAACCAGACTTAATCAACACCGCTATTCTATTAGAAAGGGTAGAAGGGACTTGCCTGTCTCCAACCATTTTATAGAAATGGGTCATAAAGAATCTGACTTGAGATGTATGGTGGTCGATCACATTCCGCCCCCTAACAGGGGTGGTGATAGAATCACCATGCTCAAAAAACGTGAACTGAGATGGATCTTTGATCTAAACTGTCTCAAACCCAATGGGTTAAATATTGAATTCATTGTTTCTCCTAAAATGATGAAGTAATTTGATGGTCTAGCCCCGGCTGGGGTATAACGTACCTCCCTTTGTGGGGTGATTTGTGATACAATTTTTATTTCTGAATTGGTTTTTATATTTTATTCTTAATTATGTATTCTCTTTTTATTTAGGTTGCTCTCTGTCTGGGTGACAGCCACGGTGCCGAGCCAGAACACGGCGTCAATACATCCTCCGTCACCATTAGAAACATTCTGCTTAGTCTTGGACATTATCCAGACATTACATGGGGTAATGAGACTGTGGGTCAGTGTGCATGGATTGATGTGTGGGGGAAAATTGAGCGCTTCCACCAGCAACAATAGGGGGGGTGAATTTGTGTACTATAGGACAGACCCTGCAACAGTTCTGTGCGGTTCTGCCTTGGTCACATACTGTGGATACCCCGATTTACTCGGGTAGTCCCACAATTCTCACCCTTACCCTTAATAGCAGGAGGATTGCTGTGCTCACATCCCCATTGTATGCAACTGTGTGTGACTCCAGATACATTCCCCATTCATGTCTATACAACTATCTTTCTCTACATAAACCTGATGCCCCAGTTTGCGTCATACATATGCTACTTCTCTGACCGTTATCATTGATTTTCATGGATACTGGGATTAACAAGCCTTGTTACTAAGCAACACCAAGCTTAGCGTCGCGTACATCGCGATCCTCTATACATCGGAAGTGACGTACCGGATGTTGTTCTCCGCTGACAGCGCGAATGGCGCTGACTCTGGCGTTCCACGAGATTCACGGCGTGAGGCTATGGACACCGTGGCTGGACCCGGGAGGCAATCTATACGTATATTTCACAGTAAGCAGCACACTATATGCTATACACCCTGGGAGGGATTGTAATATTGAATATATGACATACTCTGTTGCGATGTTTGTGATTCAAAGTATGATCATGTCTTTCTCAATGTTTGTCTATTTATGTTAATACACTTATGATGTCACTAATTGATGAAGGGCGGTGTGTATATAAGCCCGTTTGTATCACTCATTGTCACTTGAGAATGCTGGCGTGAGGCCGGCGAAACGTCGCTTTTGTACCTCATGGAATAAAAAGCACTTTGCACTTGATTTTGGTGTGCTGCATATTACTACGATTATCATTAAGGAACCAGTGGACCGTGGCTCCAGCATGCGTGCACCCTACCTACATCTCTTCAATTACCTCGATGTGCTGCTTATTTTGGGATTTTTTTATATATATATATATATATATATATATATATATATATATATTTCTCCGCCGAAATCACTTTTAAACCCATTTCCACCTTTTTTTCCCTTCTCTTCCTCTTACTTTTTTTTCACGTTTTTTTACGTTTTTCTCCTTTTCGCCTCTTTTCTGGGCGTATTATTCTTCTTTTTCTTCTTTTTTTTCGTCTAATGCATACCCCATCAGTGCAGCAATGCTTATTCAATACCGCCAGCAGATGGAGACACTGGGGGATAATTTTCTAAGGATTTATACTGATTTTTCCTGTCTGAATTTGTCGCACAGAAAGTTGCAGGCCAAATATGTGTGACATTTCTGCGACTTTAGCTTCTAGAGCATTTTTACAACATTATACATAGGTGCTGAATACATAAAAAGCGACTGTTCAGCGACAGACAAGTCGCATCGGCTGAAAGTAGGCCAGAATGTCAGTCCATGTTGGAGCAGGTTTAGATACAGTCTAAAGTATAGATCTCAAAGTCTGTGCACAGAATTTAGCAAGGGCCTCGCACCTTCTGATGCATCAGGTAGGTGCACAATAGCATAGCCTAACCCTCTGTACTTTGGTCTATATTGATGCGGGACATAGACAGCCAGCTGATGACCAATCCATTAGTGCAATGGATGGCTGGAAGCATTTGTCTTTGCCTTTGCAATACCACAGAAGCAATGCATGGTCAATGTACAGCAATGACACACCTGTGTGAACAGCCAGGAGACCCCCCCCCCCCCCCCATGTTATGTTACATAGTTACATAGTTAGTACGGTCGAAAAAAGACATATGTCCATCAAGTTCAACCAGGGAATTAAGGGGTAGGGGTGTGGCGCGATATTGGGGAAGGGATGAGATTTTATATTTCTTCATAAGCATTAATCTTATTTTGTCAATTAGGAACATTCAGCACCCACCCGCTATCAAGGCAGCTGCCTATCATGTCATGCCCTACCTGCACAGGTGTGCTGGCTACTCAAATGATCCAATTAAGGAGGCCATTTAGTCAGCAGCAGCAGAAGTCCTGTGCCTGGACGCTCCAACAGCGGCCAGACACAAGCAGAAGCAGAAGCAGCAGAAGCAGCAGCAGCACCACCTTTTGTTTTTTGGCTGCAGCAGCAGCAAGGCCCACAGGGCTGGCTAGCTGGCTAGCCAGCAAGCAGGTAGCAATGAAAGTAGGAATCTTTCTTTTTAACCCTGTAAGGGGGTGGTGCACTGTACCCGAAGATACTGCCATATCGGGTCAATGCATAGGGCGACGGAAGCAAGCTTCGAAATCGGCCCCCGTTCTCAAAAATCCATTTAATATATGGTCCCCAGATAGGGGACGTATCAGATATTAAACTGATAAGAACAGATACTACACTTGATCTTAGCCAAAAGGCCGAGAAGCGATAACCGTGAAAGGGGCGGGCCCAACAAGGTGCCCTTCATGGGCACTATCACTGCTTGCTGTCAGGGAGGCTGCCAGACAATTTTCCATGCACACTCTGGGCTGGGGGGCAGTCAACCACCAGTACACACAGCAGAACCTAAACCCATACCATTATTGCTAAGCAGCAAGACAGGGGCCCATTGCACTCCCAAGGGGCCTTTTTAAATGCAATCCATAACCCGGATTTGCCAGGAACCCTTCTTACTCCTCCTACTTGCATGTGACACTGGGCTTAGGATCTGCATAGGAAACACACACACAAGCACACACCTACCTTTGTTGCCTGCAGATGCCTCCTTGGCTGTCCCCAAACGGTATCAAACCAACACCCACGGGAAGCTGTAAGCATAGAGGACATGCCTGCACCCCATTGGACTTACCTGTGTGGGTTAAATCCGGGTTATTTGACAACCTATGGCGGTGATGGTTCTGCTCAGGCAGAGCAGTGCTGATGCTCCTCATAAAGCTGTCGCTGCTGTGAAGGTTCTAGGTGACATCACAAATCCCTATGGTTACATACACAACAAAGCTGGGTTGTTGTTGTTTACACTCTGCAAGGCCTGTGGAAGTGAGTGACATCATAGCACTGTAGTTCTGAGGGTTCTAGATGGATGCAACAATCTCCTGTTGCTTCTATGAAGGCCATAATAGACGACATCACCAAACAGCTCCATAGTCACATACACAGCAAAGGAGAGATGTTGTTTACACCTAGTGATGTCAGTGGTATTGAGTGACATCACAGCACAGTGCTAAGGCTCCTGGGCCTGGACACAGCAGCGGCTGCAATATCTCAACGGAGAATACGTTTATATATATGTGTGTGTGTGCGCGTATATATATATATATATATATATATATATATATATATATATATATTTCTCCGCCGAAATCACTTTTAAACCCATTTCCACCTTTTTTTCCCTTCTCTTCCTCTTACTTTTTTTTCACGTTTTTTACGTTTTTCTCCTTTTCGCCTCTTTTCTGGGCGTATTATTCTTCTTTTTCTTCTTTTTTTTCGTCTAATGCATACCCCATCAGTGCAGCAATGCTTATTCAATACCGCCAGCAGATGGAGACACTGGGGGATAATTTTCTAAGGATTTATACTGATTTTTCCTGTCTGAATTTGTCGCACAGAAAGTTGCAGGCCAAATATGTGTGACATTTCTGCGACTTTAGCTTCTAGAGCATTTTTACAACATTATACATAGGTGCTGAATACATAAAAAGCGACTGTTCAGCGACAGACAAGTCGCATCGGCTGAAAGTAGGCCAGAATGTCAGTCCATGTTGGAGCAGGTTTAGATACAGTCTAAAGTATAGATCTCAAAGTCTGTGCACAGAATTTAGCAAGGGCCTCGCACCTTCTGATGCATCAGGTAGGTGCACAATAGCATAGCCTAACCCTCTGTACTTTGGTCTATATTGATGCGGGACATAGACAGCCAGCTGATGACCAATCCATTAGTGCAATGGATGGCTGGAAGCATTTGTCTTTGCCTTTGCAATACCACAGAAGCAATGCATGGTCAATGTACAGCAATGACACACCTGTGTGAACAGCCAGGAGACCCCCCCCCCCCCCCCATGTTATGTTACATAGTTACATAGTTAGTACGGTCGAAAAAAGACATATGTCCATCAAGTTCAACCAGGGAATTAAGGGGTAGGGGTGTGGCGCGATATTGGGGAAGGGATGAGATTTTATATTTCTTCATAAGCATTAATCTTATTTTGTCAATTAGGAACATTCAGCACCCACCCGCTATCAAGGCAGCTGCCTATCATGTCATGCCCTACCTGCACAGGTGTGCTGGCTACTCAAATGATCCAATTAAGGAGGCCATTTAGTCAGCAGCAGCAGAAGTCCTGTGCCTGGACGCTCCAACAGCGGCCAGACACAAGCAGAAGCAGAAGCAGCAGAAGCAGCAGCAGCACCACCTTTTGTTTTTTGGCTGCAGCAGCAGCAAGGCCCACAGGGCTGGCTAGCTGGCTAGCCAGCAAGCAGGTAGCAATGAAAGTAGGAATCTTTCTTTTTAACCCTGTAAGGGGGTGGTGCACTGTACCCGAAGATACTGCCATATCGGGTCAATGCATAGGGCGACGGAAGCAAGCTTCGAAATCGGCCCCCGTTCTCAAAAATCCATTTAATATATGGTCCCCAGATAGGGGACGTATCAGATATTAAACTGATAAGAACAGATACTACACTTGATCTTAGCCAAAAGGCCGAGAAGCGATAACCGTGAAAGGGGCGGGCCCAACAAGGTGCCCTTCATGGGCACTATCACTGCTTGCTGTCAGGGAGGCTGCCAGACAATTTTCCATGCACACTCTGGGCTGGGGGGCAGTCAACCACCAGTACACACAGCAGAACCTAAACCCATACCATTATTGCTAAGCAGCAAGACAGGGGCCCATTGCACTCCCACAGGGCCTTTTTAAATGCAATCCATAACCCGGATTTGCCAGGAACCCTTCTTACTCCTCCTACTTGCATGTGACACTGGGCTTAGGATCTGCATAGGAAACACACACACAAGCACACACCTACCTTTGTTGCCTGCAGATGCCTCCTTGGCTGTCCCCAAACGGTATCAAACCAACACCCACGGGAAGCTGTAAGCATAGAGGACATGCCTGCACCCCATTGGACTTACCTGTGTGGGTTAAATCCGGGTTATTTGACAACCTATGGCGGTGATGGTTCTGCTCAGGCAGAGCAGTGTTGATGCTCCTCATAAAGCTGTCGCTGCTGTGAAGGTTCTAGGTGACATCACAAATCCCTATGGTTACATACACAACAAAGCTGGGTTGTTGTTGTTTACACTCTGCAAGGCCTGTGGAAGTGAGTGACATCATAGCACTGTAGTTCTGAGGGTTCTAGATGGATGCAACAATCTCCTGTTGCTTCTATGAAGGCCATAATAGACGACATCACCAAACAGCTCCATAGTCACATACACAGCAAAGGAGAGATGTTGTTTACACCTAGTGATGTCAGTGGTATTGAGTGACATCACAGCACAGTGCTAAGGCTCCTGGGCCTGGACACAGCAGCGGCTGCAATATCTCAACGGAGAATACGTTTATATATATGTGTGTGTGTGCGCGTATATATATATATATATATATATATATAATCGTAGTAATATGCAGCACACCAAAATCAAGTGCAAAGTGCTTTTTATTCCATGAGGTACAAAAGCGACGTTTCGCCGGCCTCACGCCAGCATTCTCAAGTGACAATGAGTGATACAAACGGGCTTATATACACACCGCCCTTCATCAATTAGTGACATCATAAGTGTATTAACATAAATAAACAAACATTGAGAAAGACATGATCATACTTTGAATCACAAACATCGCAACAGAGTATGTCATATATTCAATATTACAATCCCTCCCAGGGTGTATAGCATATAGTGTGCTGCTTACTGTGAAATATACGTATAGATTGCCTCCCGGGTCCAGCCACGGTGTCCATAGCCTCACGCCGTGAATCTCGTGGAACGCCAGAGTCAGCGCCATTCGCGCTGTCAGCGGAGAACAACATCCGGTACGTCACTTCCGATGTATAGAGGATCGCGATGTACGCGACGCTAAGCTTGGTGTTGCTTAGTAACAAGGCTTGTTAATCCCAGTATCCATGAAAATCAATGATAACGGTCAGAGAAGTAGCATATGTATGACGCAAACTGGGGCATCAGGTTTATGTAGAGAAAGATAGTTGTATAGACATGAATGGGGAATGTATCTGGAGTCACACACAGTTGCATACAATGGGGATGTGAGCACAGCAATCCTCCTGCTATTAAGGGTAAGGGTGAGAATTGTGGGACTACCCGAGTAAATCGGGGTATCCACAGTATGTGACCAAGGCAGAACCGCACAGAACTGTTGCAGGGTCTGTCCTATAGTACACAAATTCACCCCCCCTATTGTTGCTGGTGGAAGCGCTCAATTTTCCCCCACACATCAATCCATGCACACTGACCCACAGTCTCATTACCCCATGTAATGTCTGGATAATGTCCAAGACTAAGCAGAATGTTTCTAATGGTGACGGAGGATGTATTGACGCCGTGTTCTGGCTCGGCACCGTGGCTGTCACCCAGACAGAGAGCAACCTAAATAAAAAGAGAATACATAATTAAGAATAAAATATAAAAACCAATTCAGAAATAAAAATTGTATCACAAATCACCCCACAAAGGGAGGTACGTTATACCCCAGCCGGGGCTAGACCATCAAATTACTTCATCATTTTAGGAGAAACAATGAATTCAATATTTAACCCATTGGGTTTGAGACAGTTTAGATCAAAGATCCATCTCAGTTCACGTTTTTTGAGCATGGTGATTCTATCACCACCTCTGTTAGGGGGCGGAATGTGATCGACCACCATACATCTCAAGTCAGATTCTTTATGACCCATTTCTATAAAATGGTTGGAGACAGGCAAGTCCCTTCTACCCTTTCTAATAGAATAGCGGTGTTGATTAAGTCTGGTTTTAAGATCTCTCCTTGTTTCCCCCACATATATTAGGTCACATGGACACCACAGAATATAAATAATGTGGTCACTGTCACATGTGAGAAAATATTTGATCGGATATTGTTGATGTGTGGATGGATGGATGAATGTATTTCCTTTATGAATATATTTACAATTGACACAGTGTCTACATGGGAAACAGCCTTTTGATTGTGTAGTGAGATATTTCTGAATAGATCCACTGTATCTAGATGTATCTGATTTGACTAAATGATCTCTGAGATTTCTGGCCCTTCTATATGACATTAGAGGGGGGTTCTGAAAATCATGAATTTGTGGATAGCTGTCCTTTATCAAGTGCCAGTGTTTCCTCACAATTTTGGCTATGACATTAGAGTGCTCACTATAGGTGGAAATGAATGGAATGCGTTGCATATTGTTATTTTTCTTGGAATGGAAGTTGGTAGATTGTAATGTGCTGGCTTTGTGTCTCTGATGATTAATGATTACAGCCGGATAGCCTCTGTGTAGGAATTGTCTTGCCATCTTGTCACATGCTCTGTTGAATTTGTCTGCCGTGTCAGTAATTCGACCTGCCCGGATAAATTGACTGTATGGAAGTGATTTGATCATAGATGTTGGATGTGATGAATCGTATCTAAGTAATGTATTGCAGTCTGTTGGTTTAGTGTAGATATCTGTTGACAGTTTGTTGTTAGAAATGGTGACCTCAGTATCCAAAAAATGAATTTTTTCATTAGAATGCGTCAATGTAAATTGTAAATCTACATCTATATTGTTAAGATATTGTTGAAACTCTAAGAGTTCAGCTGTACCACCGCTCCAAACTAGAAAAATATCATCGATATATCTCCACCACCCCAGGATATACCTGGAGTGGTGGGATATATATACGTGCCGTTCCTCAAAATCTGACATGACTATGTTGGCATAGGTTGGTGCCATGTTGCTGCCCATGGCAGTCCCACGGCATTGGATATAAAATTTATCATCAAACGTAAAGTAATTATTGTGTAGTACAAATGTAAGTAGTTCCAAGATGAAATCAATTTTGATGGAATCCATATTTAGAGCCACCAAGCCTTCTCTAACTGCAAGGACACCCCTGGAATGTTGTATAGATGTATACAAGGATACTATATCAAAGGATGCTATTAAGGCATTGTCTGGTATGTGGACCTTAGAGATTTTGGTTAGAAAATCACTGGTGTCCTGCAGATAGGATTTGGCCTGGATGGCTAGAGGTCTCAACACTTTGTCAAGGAAAATGGAAATGTTGTTAGAAAGTGACCCCCTGCCCGAGACAATAGGTCTGCCTGGAGGATTCTCCAGGCATTTATGTATCTTGGGCAGGAGGTATAACACCGGTGTAACAGGATTTGATGGTATTAAAAAATCATGCAATTTTTTATCAATTATGTGCCTGTCAAGGGCTTGCTGTGCTATAATTTCTATAGTATGGACCATCGCCCATTTTGGATCTCTAGGTAGAATACAATACACTGACTGGTCTTCTAACTGTCTCCTTGCTTCCCGCAAATACATACTCTTGTCCATGACCACAACCCCACCGCCCTTGTCTGCCGGCTTAATGATGAGGTTGTGGTCATGGACAAGTTCCTGCATGGCCAAAAGTTCGCCATGTAGTAAATTAGGATGTTTCAATTTAGTTTGCACAGATTTAATATGTTCCAATTCTTTTTTTAGACACTCTGTAAACATACATATGGCATGTGAATCAACATTAGGCTGAAATTCACTCACAGTAGGTAAATCGTAATTATTGAATTCGAAGGGCGTGTCTCTCTGTATATCGCCATCCGTTGACACCTGAGGTGGTAAACCATCACCACCAGGTGACTCCGGACCCCGACCAGAGAACCACACCCTAAGCCTCAATCTACGAATAAAGGAAGCTATATCAAGTTCAAGTTGAAACCAATCATTTTTTACATTAGGGCAAAAACCAAGTCCCTTAGATAGTAATGACAATTGAGAGTCTGTAAGAATATGTGAAGAGATATTTACCACTGTACGTGTGTCTGTGGCATCTACTTCTTCTTCTGATGTGAGGACTTTGTTGCACCAGTCTTGGTTCTCTGGGCTCGGGTTCTTCCGGGATCTGTGGTGTTTTCTCCCTCCTCTTCTTTGCCGTCCCCATCGGACGGCCTTGTCGCTAAAAAAGGCACCGTAGTAGCTTGTTTGGATGATGATCCTGATGCTCTCATTTTAGTCGGCTCCGAAGTGACTTCTAGATCCTCAGAGGTGTTGCCTCTCCTTTGGCCTCTTCTAGATGCACTATATAAATTGTCCCAGATATAAATTTTACCATTCTCATAATCTTGGCTGTCCCTGAACCACTTGTGTCTCTTTGTTTCTTCTATTTGATTCTTTTGTTTAGCAAGGAATTCTTGTTGTTTATCAAATAATTTTTTGTATTCATCCTCTGGCATAGAGGATTTAAGGGTAATCTCCAACTCATCCACTTTCTTCTGTATAGTTGTTAAATCACGCTGCAGAAATTCAATATTAAGCAGTATCATGTCCAAAGAATATTTATTGGAAATAGCTTCATATTTGTTTTTAAAGTCCATATCGGAGGTGAATGAATTTGCTTTCGGTTGGATTCTCATACCTCTAGGAATTCTTTGTGTACGGAAATATTCGGTCATAGTAGACAAATGCAATTGAACTGAGAGTAATTTCTTTGTCTCTGTCTCATACATACGCCTTAGGTCAATAGTAGAAGGATGATGTAAAAATGAAGCATTATTCGGTCTACTCCCCAGGATGCGGTCAGCGTCCTCCCTTGTGTAGGAAAATACATCATGGACATTCGAACTAGATGCTTGATCCATAGTAGTTGTAGAAGTAATCTCCAACTTGAAGTAGAGTGCTCGCTTGTCTCCCTTGTAACAAAATCCCAAAATAAGCAGCACATCGAGGTAATTGAAGAGATGTAGGTAGGGTGCACGCATGCTGGAGGACAGCTATCCACAAATTCATGATTTTCAGAACCCCCCTCTAATGTCATATAGAAGGGCCAGAAATCTCAGAGATCATTTAGTCAAATCAGATACATCTAGATACAGTGGATCTATTCAGAAATATCTCACTACACAATCAAAAGGCTGTTTCCCATGTAGACACTGTGTCAATTGTAAATATATTCATAAAGGAAATACATTCATCCATCCATCCACACATCAACAATATCCGATCAAATATTTTCTCACATGTGACAGTGACCACATTATTTATATTCTGTGGTGTCCATGTGACCTAATATATGTGGGGGAAACAAGGAGAGATCTTAAAACCAGACTTAATCAACACCGCTATTCTATTAGAAAGGGTAGAAGGGACTTGCCTGTCTCCAACCATTTTATAGAAATGGGTCATAAAGAATCTGACTTGAGATGTATGGTGGTCGATCACATTCCGCCCCCTAACAGGGGTGGTGATAGAATCACCATGCTCAAAAAACGTGAACTGAGATGGATCTTTGATCTAAACTGTCTCAAACCCAATGGGTTAAATATTGAATTCATTGTTTCTCCTAAAATGATGAAGTAATTTGATGGTCTAGCCCCGGCTGGGGTATAACGTACCTCCCTTTGTGGGGTGATTTGTGATACAATTTTTATTTCTGAATTGGTTTTTATATTTTATTCTTAATTATGTATTCTCTTTTTATTTAGGTTGCTCTCTGTCTGGGTGACAGCCACGGTGCCGAGCCAGAACACGGCGTCAATACATCCTCCGTCACCATTAGAAACATTCTGCTTAGTCTTGGACATTATCCAGACATTACATGGGGTAATGAGACTGTGGGTCAGTGTGCATGGATTGATGTGTGGGGGAAAATTGAGCGCTTCCACCAGCAACAATAGGGGGGGTGAATTTGTGTACTATAGGACAGACCCTGCAACAGTTCTGTGCGGTTCTGCCTTGGTCACATACTGTGGATACCCCGATTTACTCGGGTAGTCCCACAATTCTCACCCTTACCCTTAATAGCAGGAGGATTGCTGTGCTCACATCCCCATTGTATGCAACTGTGTGTGACTCCAGATACATTCCCCATTCATGTCTATACAACTATCTTTCTCTACATAAACCTGATGCCCCAGTTTGCGTCATACATATGCTACTTCTCTGACCGTTATCATTGATTTTCATGGATACTGGGATTAACAAGCCTTGTTACTAAGCAACACCAAGCTTAGCGTCGCGTACATCGCGATCCTCTATACATCGGAAGTGACGTACCGGATGTTGTTCTCCGCTGACAGCGCGAATGGCGCTGACTCTGGCGTTCCACGAGATTCACGGCGTGAGGCTATGGACACCGTGGCTGGACCCGGGAGGCAATCTATACGTATATTTCACAGTAAGCAGCACACTATATGCTATACACCCTGGGAGGGATTGTAATATTGAATATATGACATACTCTGTTGCGATGTTTGTGATTCAAAGTATGATCATGTCTTTCTCAATGTTTGTTTATTTATGTTAATACACTTATGATGTCACTAATTGATGAAGGGCGGTGTGTATATAAGCCCGTTTGTATCACTCATTGTCACTTGAGAATGCTGGCGTGAGGCCGGCGAAACGTCGCTTTTGTACCTCATGGAATAAAAAGCACTTTGCACTTGATTTTGGTGTGCTGCATATTACTACGATTATCATTAAGGAACCAGTGGACCGTGGCTCCAGCATGCGTGCACCCTACCTACATCTCTTCAATTACCTCGATGTGCTGCTTATTTTGGGATTTTTTTATATATATATATATATATATATATATATATATATATATATATATATATATATTTCTCCGCCGAAATCACTTTTAAACCCATTTCCACCTTTTTTTCCCTTCTCTTCCTCTTACTTTTTTTTCACGTTTTTTTACGTTTTTCTCCTTTTCGCCTCTTTTCTGGGCGTATTATTCTTCTTTTTCTTCTTTTTTTTCGTCTAATGCATACCCCATCAGTGCAGCAATGCTTATTCAATACCGCCAGCAGATGGAGACACTGGGGGATAATTTTCTAAGGATTTATACTGATTTTTCCTGTCTGAATTTGTCGCACAGAAAGTTGCAGGCCAAATATGTGTGACATTTCTGCGACTTTAGCTTCTAGAGCATTTTTACAACATTATACATAGGTGCTGAATACATAAAAAGCGACTGTTCAGCGACAGACAAGTCGCATCGGCTGAAAGTAGGCCAGAATGTCAGTCCATGTTGGAGCAGGTTTAGATACAGTCTAAAGTATAGATCTCAAAGTCTGTGCACAGAATTTAGCAAGGGCCTCGCACCTTCTGATGCATCAGGTAGGTGCACAATAGCATAGCCTAACCCTCTGTACTTTGGTCTATATTGATGCGGGACATAGACAGCCAGATGATGACCAATCCATTAGTGCAATGGATGGCTGGAAGCATTTGTCTTTGCCTTTGCAATACCACAGAAGCAATGCATGGTCAATGTACAGCAATGACACACCTGTGTGAACAGCCAGAAGACCCCCCCCCCCCCCCATGTTATGTTACATAGTTACATAGTTAGTACGGTCGAAAAAAGACATATGTCCATCAAGTTCAACCAGGGAATTAAGGGGTAGGGGTGTGGCGCGATATTGGGGAAGGGATGAGATTTTATATTTCTTCATAAGCATTAATCTTATTTTGTCAATTAGGAACATTCAGCACCCACCCGCTATCAAGGCAGCTGCCTATCATGTCATGCCCTACCTGCACAGGTGTGCTGGCTACTCAAATGATCCAATTAAGGAGGCCATTTAGTCAGCAGCAGCAGAAGTCCTGTGCCTGGACGCTCCAACAGCGGCCAGACACAAGCAGAAGCAGAAGCAGCAGAAGCAGCAGCAGCAGAAGTCCTGTGCCTGGACGCTCCAACAGCGGCCAGACACAAGCAGAAGCAGAAGCAGCAGAAGCAGCAGCAGCACCACCTTTTGTTTTTTGGCTGCAGCAGCAGCAAGGCCCACAGGGCTGGCTAGCTGGCTAGCCAGCAAGCAGGTAGCAATGAAAGTAGGAATCTTTCTTTTTAACCCTGTAAGGGGTTGGTGCACTGTACCCGAAGATACTGCCATATCGGGTCAATGCATAGGGCGACGGAAGCAAGCTTCGAAATCGGCCCCCGTTCTCAAAAATCCATTTAATATATGGTCCCCAGATAGGGGACGTATCAGATATTAAACTGATAAGAACAGATACTACACTTGATCTTAGCCAAAAGGCCGAGAAGCGATAACCGTGAAAGGGGCGGGCCCAACAAGGTGCCCTTCATGGGCACTATCACTGCTTGCTGTCAGGGAGGCTGCCAGACAATTTTCCATGCACACTCTGGGCTGGGGGGCAGTCAACCACCAGTACACACAGCAGAACCTAAACCCATACCATTATTGCTAAGCAGCAAGACAGGGGCCCATTGCACTCCCACGGGGCCTTTTTAAATGCAATCCATAACCCGGATTTGCCAGGAACCCTTCTTACTCCTCCTACTTGCATGTGACACTGGGCTTAGGATCTGCATAGGAAACACACACACAAGCACACACCTACCTTTGTTGCCTGCAGATGCCTCCTTGGCTGTCCCCAAACGGTATCAAACCAACACCCACGGGAAGCTGTAAGCATAGAGGACATGCCTGCACCCCATTGGACTTACCTGTGTGGGTTAAATCCGGGTTATTTGACAACCTATGGCGGTGATGGTTCTGCTCAGGCAGAGCAGTGCTGATGCTCCTCATAAAGCTGTCGCTGCTGTGAAGGTTCTAGGTGACATCACAAATCCCTATGGTTACATACACAACAAAGCTGGGTTGTTGTTGTTTACACTCTGCAAGGCCTGTGGAAGTGAGTGACATCATAGCACTGTAGTTCTGAGGGTTCTAGATGGATGCAACAATCTCCTGTTGCTTCTATGAAGGCCATAATAGACGACATCACCAAACAGCTCCATAGTCACATACACAGCAAAGGAGAGATGTTGTTTACACCTAGTGATGTCAGTGGTATTGAGTGACATCACAGCACAGTGCTAAGGCTCCTGGGCCTGGACACAGCAGCGGCTGCAATATCTCAACGGAGAATACGTTTATATATATGTGTGTGTGTGCGCGTATATATATATATATATATATATATATATATATATATATATATATTTCTCCGCCGAAATCACTTTTAAACCCATTTCCACCTTTTTTTCCCTTCTCTTCCTCTTACTTTTTTTTCACGTTTTTTTACGTTTTTCTCCTTTTCGCCTCTTTTCTGGGCGTATTATTCTTCTTTTTCTTCTTTTTTTTCGTCTAATGCATACCCCATCAGTGCAGCAATGCTTATTCAATACCGCCAGCAGATGGAGACACTGGGGGATAATTTTCTAAGGATTTATACTGATTTTTCCTGTCTGAATTTGTCGCACAGAAAGTTGCAGGCCAAATATGTGTGACATTTCTGCGACTTTAGCTTCTAGAGCATTTTTACAACATTATACATAGGTGCTGAATACATAAAAAGCGACTGTTCAGCGACAGACAAGTCGCATCGGCTGAAAGTAGGCCAGAATGTCAGTCCATGTTGGAGCAGGTTTAGATACAGTCTAAAGTATAGATCTCAAAGTCTGTGCACAGAATTTAGCAAGGGCCTCGCACCTTCTGATGCATCAGGTAGGTGCACAATAGCATAGCCTAACCCTCTGTACTTTGGTCTATATTGATGCGGGACATAGACAGCCAGCTGATGACCAATCCATTAGTGCAATGGATGGCTGGAAGCATTTGTCTTTGCCTTTGCAATACCACAGAAGCAATGCATGGTCAATGTACAGCAATGACACACCTGTGTGAACAGCCAGGAGACCCCCCCCCCCCCCCCCATGTTATGTTACATAGTTACATAGTTAGTACGGTCGAAAAAAGACATATGTCCATCAAGTTCAACCAGGGAATTAAGGGGTAGGGGTGTGGCGCGATATTGGGGAAGGGATGAGATTTTATATTTCTTCATAAGCATTAATCTTATTTTGTCAATTAGGAACATTCAGCACCCACCCGCTATCAAGGCAGCTGCCTATCATGTCATGCCCTACCTGCACAGGTGTGCTGGCTACTCAAATGATCCAATTAAGGAGGCCATTTAGTCAGCAGCAGCAGAAGTCCTGTGCCTGGACGCTCCAACAGCGGCCAGACACAAGCAGAAGCAGAAGCAGCAGAAGCAGCAGCAGCACCACCTTTTGTTTTTTGGCTGCAGCAGCAGCAAGGCCCACAGGGCTGGCTAGCTGGCTAGCCAGCAAGCAGGTAGCAATGAAAGTAGGAATCTTTCTTTTTAACCCTGTAAGGGGGTGGTGCACTGTACCCGAAGATACTGCCATATCGGGTCAATGCATAGAGCGACGGAAGCAAGCTTCGAAATCGGCCCCCGTTCTCAAAAATCCATTTAATATATGGTCCCCAGATAGGGGACGTATCAGATATTAAACTGATAAGAACAGATACTACACTTGATCTTAGCCAAAAGGCCGAGAAGCGATAACCGTGAAAGGGGCGGGCCCAACAAGGTGCCCTTCATGGGCACTATCACTGCTTGCTGTCAGGGAGGCTGCCAGACAATTTTCCATGCACACTCTGGGCTGGGGGGCAGTCAACCACCAGTACACACAGCAGAACCTAAACCCATACCATTATTGCTAAGCAGCAAGACAGGGGCCCATTGCACTCCCAAGGGGCCTTTTTAAATGCAATCCATAACCCGGATTTGCCAGGAACCCTTCTTACTCCTCCTACTTGCATGTGACACTGGGCTTAGGATCTGCATAGGAAACACACACACAAGCACACACCTACCTTTGTTGCCTGCAGATGCCTCCTTGGCTGTCCCCAAACGGTATCAAACCAACACCCACGGGAAGCTGTAAGCATAGAGGACATGCCTGCACCCCATTGGACTTACCTGTGTGGGTTAAATCCGGGTTATTTGACAACCTATGGCGGTGATGGTTCTGCTCAGGCAGAGCAGTGCTGATGCTCCTCATAAAGCTGTCGCTGCTGTGAAGGTTCTAGGTGACATCACAAATCCCTATGGTTACATACACAACAAAGCTGGGTTGTTGTTGTTTACACTCTGCAAGGCCTGTGGAAGTGAGTGACATCATAGCACTGTAGTTCTGAGGGTTCTAGATGGATGCAACAATCTCCTGTTGCTTCTATGAAGGCCATAATAGACGACATCACCAAACAGCTCCATAGTCACATACACAGCAAAGGAGAGATGTTGTTTACACCTAGTGATGTCAGTGGTATTGAGTGACATCACAGCACAGTGCTAAGGCTCCTGGGCCTGGACACAGCAGCGGCTGCAATATCTCAACGGAGAATACGTTTATATATATATATTTCTCCGCCGAAATCACTTTTAAACCCATTTCCACCTTTTTTTCCCTTCTCTTCCTCTTACTTTTTTTTCACGTTTTTTTACGTTTTTCTCCTTTTCGCCTCTTTTCTGGGCGTATTATTCTTCTTTTTCTTCTTTTTTTTCGTCTAATGCATACCCCATCAGTGCAGCAATGCTTATTCAATACCGCCAGCAGATGGAGACACTGGGGGATAATTTTCTAAGGATTTATACTGATTTTTCCTGTCTGAATTTGTCGCACAGAAAGTTGCAGGCCAAATATGTGTGACATTTCTGCGACTTTAGCTTCTAGAGCATTTTTACAACATTATACATAGGTGCTGAATACATAAAAAGCGACTGTTCAGCGACAGACAAGTCGCATCGGCTGAAAGTAGGCCAGAATGTCAGTCCATGTTGGAGCAGGTTTAGATACAGTCTAAAGTATAGATCTCAAAGTCTGTGCACAGAATTTAGCAAGGGCCTCGCACCTTCTGATGCATCAGGTAGGTGCACAATAGCATAGCCTAACCCTCTGTACTTTGGTCTATATTGATGCGGGACATAGACAGCCAGCTGATGACCAATCCATTAGTGCAATGGATGGCTGGAAGCATTTGTCTTTGCCTTTGCAATACCACAGAAGCAATGCATGGTCAATGTACAGCAATGACACACCTGTGTGAACAGCCAGGAGACCCCCCCCCCCCCCCCCATGTTATGTTACATAGTTACATAGTTAGTACGGTCGAAAAAAGACATATGTCCATCAAGTTCAACCAGGGAATTAAGGGGTAGGGGTGTGGCGCGATATTGGGGAAGGGATGAGATTTTATATTTCTTCATAAGCATTAATCTTATTTTGTCAATTAGGAACATTCAGCACCCACCCGCTATCAAGGCAGCTGCCTATCATGTCATGCCCTACCTGCACAGGTGTGCTGGCTACTCAAATGATCCAATTAAGGAGGCCATTTAGTCAGCAGCAGCAGAAGTCCTGTGCCTGGACGCTCCAACAGCGGCCAGACACAAGCAGAAGCAGAAGCAGCAGAAGCAGCAGCAGCACCACCTTTTGTTTTTTGGCTGCAGCAGCAGCAAGGCCCACAGGGCTGGCTAGCTGGCTAGCCAGCAAGCAGGTAGCAATGAAAGTAGGAATCTTTCTTTTTAACCCTGTAAGGGGGTGGTGCACTGTACCCGAAGATACTGCCATATCGGGTCAATGCATAGGGCGACGGAAGCAAGCTTCGAAATCGGCCCCCGTTCTCAAAAATCCATTTAATATATGGTCCCCAGATAGGGGACGTATCAGATATTAAACTGATAAGAACAGATACTACACTTGATCTTAGCCAAAAGGCCGAGAAGCGATAACCGTGAAAGGGGCGGGCCCAACAAGGTGCCCTTCATGGGCACTATCACTGCTTGCTGTCAGGGAGGCTGCCAGACAATTTTCCATGCACACTCTGGGCTGGGGGGCAGTCAACCACCAGTACACACAGCAGAACCTAAACCCATACCATTATTGCTAAGCAGCAAGACAGGGGCCCATTGCACTCCCACGGGGCCTTTTTAAATGCAATCCATAACCCGGATTTGCCAGGAACCCTTCTTACTCCTCCTACTTGCATGTGACACTGGGCTTAGGATCTGCATAGGAAACACACACACAAGCACACACCTACCTTTGTTGCCTGCAGATGCCTCCTTGGCTGTCCCCAAACGGTATCAAACCAACACCCACGGGAAGCTGTAAGCATAGAGGACATGCCTGCACCCCATTGGACTTACCTGTGTGGGTTAAATCCGGGTTATTTGACAACCTATGGCGGTGATGGTTCTGCTCAGGCAGAGCAGTGCTGATGCTCCTCATAAAGCTGTCGCTGCTGTGAAGGTTCTAGGTGACATCACAAATCCCTATGGTTACATACACAACAAAGCTGGGTTGTTGTTGTTTACACTCTGCAAGGCCTGTGGAAGTGAGTGACATCATAGCACTGTAGTTCTGAGGGTTCTAGATGGATGCAACAATCTCCTGTTGCTTCTATGAAGGCCATAATAGACGACATCACCAAACAGCTCCATAGTCACATACACAGCAAAGGAGAGATGTTGTTTACACCTAGTGATGTCAGTGGTATTGAGTGACATCACAGCACAGTGCTAAGGCTCCTGGGCCTGGACACAGCAGCGGCTGCAATATCTCAACGGAGAATACGTTTATATATATGTGTGTGTGTGCGCGTATATATATATATATATATATATATATATATATATATATATATATTTCTCCGCTGAAATCACTTTTAAACCCATTTCCACCTTTTTTTCCCTTCTCTTCCTCTTACTTTTTTTTCACGTTTTTTTACGTTTTTCTCCTTTTCGCCTCTTTTCTGGGCGTATTATTCTTCTTTTTCTTCTTTTTTTTCGTCTAATGCATACCCCATCAGTGCAGCAATGCTTATTCAATACCGCCAGCAGATGGAGACACTGGGGGATAATTTTCTAAGGATTTATACTGATTTTTCCTGTCTGAATTTGTCGCACAGAAAGTTGCAGGCCAAATATGTGTGACATTTCTGCGACTTTAGCTTCTAGAGCATTTTTACAACATTATACATAGGTGCTGAATACATAAAAAGCGACTGTTCAGCGACAGACAAGTCGCATCGGCTGAAAGTAGGCCAGAATGTCAGTCCATGTTGGAGCAGGTTTAGATACAGTCTAAAGTATAGATCTCAAAGTCTGTGCACAGAATTTAGCAAGGGCCTCGCACCTTCTGATGCATCAGGTAGGTGCACAATAGCATAGCCTAACCCTCTGTACTTTGGTCTATATTGATGCGGGACATAGACAGCCAGCTGATGACCAATCCATTAGTGCAATGGATGGCTGGAAGCATTTGTCTTTGCCTTTGCAATATCACAGAAGCAATGCATGGTCAATGTACAGCAATGACACACCTGTGTGAACAGCCAGGAGACCCCCCCCCCCATGTTATGTTACATAGTTACATAGTTAGTACGGTCGAAAAAAGACATATGTCCATCAAGTTCAACCAGGGAATTAAGGGGTAGGGGTGTGGCGCGATATTGGGGAAGGGATGAGATTTTATATTTCTTCATAAGCATTAATCTTATTTTGTCAATTAGGAACATTCAGCACCCACCCGCTATCAAGGCAGCTGCCTATCATGTCATGCCCTACCTGCACAGGTGTGCTGGCTACTCAAATGATCCAATTAAGGAGGCCATTTAGTCAGCAGCAGCAGAAGTCCTGTGCCTGGACGCTCCAACAGCGGCCAGACACAAGCAGAAGCAGAAGCAGCAGAAGCAGCAGCAGCACCACCTTTTGTTTTTTGGCTGCAGCAGCAGCAAGGCCCACAGGGCTGGCTAGCTGGCTAGCCAGCAAGCAGGTAGCAATGAAAGTAGGAATCTTTCTTTTTAACCCTGTAAGGGGGTGGTGCACTGTACCCGAAGATACTGCCATATCGGGTCAATGCATAGGGCGACGGAAGCAAGCTTCGAAATCGGCCCCCGTTCTCAAAAATCCATTTAATATATGGTCCCCAGATAGGGGACGTATCAGATATTAAACTGATAAGAACAGATACTACACTTGATCTTAGCCAAAAGGCCGAGAAGCGATAACCGTGAAAGGGGCGGGCCCAACAAGGTGCCCTTCATGGGCACTATCACTGCTTGCTGTCAGGGAGGCTGCCAGACAATTTTCCATGCACACTCTGGGCTGGGGGGCAGTCAACCACCAGTACACACAGCAGAACCTAAACCCATACCATTATTGCTAAGCAGCAAGACAGGGGCCCATTGCACTCCCACGGGGCCTTTTTAAATGCAATCCATAACCCGGATTTGCCAGGAACCCTTCTTACTCCTCCTACTTGCATGTGACACTGGGCTTAGGATCTGCATAGGAAACACACACACAAGCACACACCTACCTTTGTTGCCTGCAGATGCCTCCTTGGCTGTCCCCAAACGGTATCAAACCAACACCCACGGGAAGCTGTAAGCATAGAGGACATGCCTGCACCCCATTGGACTTACCTGTGTGGGTTAAATCCGGGTTATTTGACAACCTATGGCGGTGATGGTTCTGCTCAGGCAGAGCAGTGCTGATGCTCCTCATAAAGCTGTCGCTGCTGTGAAGGTTCTAGGTGACATCACAAATCCCTATGGTTACATACACAACAAAGCTGGGTTGTTGTTGTTTACACTCTGCAAGGCCTGTGGAAGTGAGTGACATCATAGCACTGTAGTTCTGAGGGTTCTAGATGGATGCAACAATCTCCTGTTGCTTCTATGAAGGCCATAATAGACGACATCACCAAACAGCTCCATAGTCACATACACAGCAAAGGAGAGATGTTGTTTACACCTAGTGATGTCAGTGGTATTGAGTGACATCACAGCACAGTGCTAAGGCTCCTGGGCCTGGACACAGCAGCGGCTGCAATATCTCAACGGAGAATACGTTTATATATATGTGTGTGTGTGCGCGTATATATATATATATATATATATATATATATATATATATTTCTCCGCCGAAATCACTTTTAAACCCATTTCCACCTTTTTTTCCCTTCTCTTTCTCTTACTTTTTTTTCACGTTTTTTTACGTTTTTCTCCTTTTCGCCTCTTTTCTGGGCGTATTATTCTTCTTTTTCTTCTTTTTTTTCGTCTAATGCATACCCCATCAGTGCAGCAATGCTTATTCAATACCGCCAGCAGATGGAGACACTGGGGGATAATTTTCTAAGGATTTATACTGATTTTTCCTGTCTGAATTTGTCGCACAGAAAGTTGCAGGCCAAATATGTGTGACATTTCTGCGACTTTAGCTTCTAGAGCATTTTTACAACATTATACATAGGTGCTGAATACATAAAAAGCGACTGTTCAGCGACAGACAAGTCGCATCGGCTGAAAGTAGGCCAGAATGTCAGTCCATGTTGGAGCAGGTTTAGATACAGTCTAAAGCATAGATCTCAAAGTCTGTGCACATAATTTAGCAAGGGCCTCGCACCTTCTGATGCATCAGGTAGGTGCACAATAGCATAGCCTAACCCTCTGTACTTTGGTCTATATTGATGCGGGACATAGACAGCCAGCTGATGACCAATCCATTAGTGCAATGGATGGCTGGAAGCATTTGTCTTTGCCTTTGCAATACCACAGAAGCAATGCATGGTCAATGTACAGCAATGACACACCTGTGTGAACAGCCAGGAGACCCCCCCCCCCCCATGTTATGTTACATAGTTACATAGTTAGTACGGTCGAAAAAAGACATATGTCCATCAAGTTCAACCAGGGAATTAAGGGGTAGGGGTGTGGCGCGATATTGGGGAAGGGATGAGATTTTATATTTCTTCATAAGCATTAATCTTATTTTGTCAATTAGGAACATTCAGCACCCACCCGCTATCAAGGCAGCTGCCTATCATGTCATGCCCTACCTGCACAGGTGTGCTGGCTACTCAAATGATCCAATTAAGGAGGCCATTTAGTCAGCAGCAGCAGAAGTCCTGTGCCTGGACGCTCCAACAGCGGCCAGACACAAGCAGAAGCAGAAGCAGCAGAAGCAGCAGCAGCACCACCTTTTGTTTTTTGGCTGCAGCAGCAGCAAGGCCCACAGGGCTGGCTAGCTGGCTAGCCAGCAAGCAGGTAGCAATGAAAGTAGGAATCTTTCTTTTTAACCCTGTAAGGGGGTGGTGCACTGTACCCGAAGATACTGCCATATCGGGTCAATGCATAGGGCGACGGAAGCAAGCTTCGAAATCGGCCCCCGTTCTCAAAAATCCATTTAATATATGGTCCCCAGATAGGGGACGTATCAGATATTAAACTGATAAGAACAGATACTACACTTGATCTTAGCCAAAAGGCCGAGAAGCGATAACCGTGAAAGGGGCGGGCCCAACAAGGTGCCCTTCATGGGCACTATCACTGCTTGCTGTCAGGGAGGCTGCCAGACAATTTTCCATGCACACTCTGGGCTGGGGGGCAGTCAACCACCAGTACACACAGCAGAACCTAAACCCATACCATTATTGCTAAGCAGCAAGACAGGGGCCCATTGCACTCCCACGGGGCCTTTTTAAATGCAATCCATAACCCGGATTTGCCAGGAACCCTTCTTACTCCTCCTACTTGCATGTGACACTGGGCTTAGGATCTGCATAGGAAACACACACACAAGCACACACCTACCTTTGTTGCCTGCAGATGCCTCCTTGGCTGTCCCCAAACGGTATCAAACCAACACCCACGGGAAGCTGTAAGCATAGAGGACATGCCTGCACCCCATTGGACTTACCTGTGTGGGTTAAATCCGGGTTATTTGACAACCTATGGCGGTGATGGTTCTGCTCAGGCAGAGCAGTGCTGATGCTCCTCATAAAGCTGTCGCTGCTGTGAAGGTTCTAGGTGACATCACAAATCCCTATGGTTACATACACAACAAAGCTGGGTTGTTGTTGTTTACACTCTGCAAGGCCTGTGGAAGTGAGTGACATCATAGCACTGTAGTTCTGAGGGTTCTAGATGGATGCAACAATCTCCTGTTGCTTCTATGAAGGCCATAATAGACGACATCACCAAACAGCTCCATAGTCACATACACAGCAAAGGAGAGATGTTGTTTACACCTAGTGATGTCAGTGGTATTGAGTGACATCACAGCACAGTGCTAAGGCTCCTGGGCCTGGACACAGCAGCGGCTGCAATATCTCAACGGAGAATACGTTTATATATATGTGTGTGTGTGCGCGTATATATATATATATATATATATATATATATATATATATATATATATATTTCTCCGCCGAAATCACTTTTAAACCCATTTCCACCTTTTTTTCCCTTCTCTTCCTCTTACTTTTTTTTCACGTTTTTTTACGTTTTTCTCCTTTTCGCCTCTTTTCTGGGCGTATTATTCTTCTTTTTCTTCTTTTTTTTCGTCTAATGCATACCCCATCAGTGCAGCAATGCTTATTCAATACCGCCAGCAGATGGAGACACTGGGGGATAATTTTCTAAGGATTTATACTGATTTTTCCTGTCTGAATTTGTCGCACAGAAAGTTGCAGGCCAAATATGTGTGACATTTCTGCGACTTTATCTTCTAGAGCATTTTTACAACATTATACATAGGTGCTGAATACATAAAAAGCGACTGTTCAGCGACAGACAAGTCGCATCGGCTGAAAGTAGGCCAGAATGTCAGTCCATGTTGGAGCAGGTTTAGATACAGTCTAAAGTATAGATCTCAAAGTCTGTGCACAGAATTTAGCAAGGGCCTCGCACCTTCTGATGCATCAGGTAGGTGCACAATAGCATAGCCTAACCCTCTGTACTTTGGTCTATATTGATGCGGGACATAGACAGCCAGCTGATGACCAATCCATTAGTGCAATGGATGGCTGGAAGCATTTGTCTTTGCCTTTGCAATACCACAGAAGCAATGCATGGTCAATGTACAGCAATGACACACCTGTGTGAACAGCCAGGAGACCCCCCCCCCCCCCCATGTTATGTTACATAGTTACATAGTTAGTACGGTCGAAAAAAGACATATGTCCATCAAGTTCAACCAGGGAATTAAGGGGTAGGGGTGTGGCGCGATATTGGGGAAGGGATGAGATTTTATATTTCTTCATAAGCATTAATCTTATTTTGTCAATTAGGAACATTCAGCACCCACCCGCTATCAAGGCAGCTGCCTATCATGTCATGCCCTACCTGCACAGGTGTGCTGGCTACTCAAATGATCCAATTAAGGAGGCCATTTAGTCAGCAGCAGCAGAAGTCCTGTGCCTGGACGCTCCAACAGCGGCCAGACACAAGCAGAAGCAGAAGCAGCAGAAGCAGCAGCAGCACCACCTTTTGTTTTTTGGCTGCAGCAGCAGCAAGGCCCACAGGGCTGGCTAGCTGGCTAGCCAGCAAGCAGGTAGCAATGAAAGTAGGAATCTTTCTTTTTAACCCTGTAAGGGGGTGGTGCACTGTACCCGAAGATACTGCCATATCGGGTCAATGCATAGGGCGACGGAAGCAAGCTTCGAAATCGGCCCCCGTTCTCAAAAATCCATTTAATATATGGTCCCCAGATAGGGGACGTATCAGATATTAAACTGATAAGAACAGATACTACACTTGATCTTAGCCAAAAGGCCGAGAAGCGATAACCGTGAAAGGGGCGGGCCCAACAAGGTGCCCTTCATGGGCACTATCACTGCTTGCTGTCAGGGAGGCTGCCAGACAATTTTCCATGCACACTCTGGGCTGGGGGGCAGTCAACCACCAGTACACACAGCAGAACCTAAACCCATACCATTATTGCTAAGCAGCAAGACAGGGGCCCATTGCACTCCCACGGGGCCTTTTTAAATGCAATCCATAACCCGGATTTGCCAGGAACCCTTCTTACTCCTCCTACTTGCATGTGACACTGGGCTTAGGATCTGCATAGGAAACACACACACAAGCACACACCTACCTTTGTTGCCTGCAGATGCCTCCTTGGCTGTCCCCAAACGGTATCAAACCAACACCCACGGGAAGCTGTAAGCATAGAGGACATGCCTGCACCCCATTGGACTTACCTGTGTGGGTTAAATCCGGGTTATTTGACAACCTATGGCGGTGATGGTTCTGCTCAGGCAGAGCAGTGCTGATGCTCCTCATAAAGCTGTCGCTGCTGTGAAGGTTCTAGGTGACATCACAAATCCCTATGGTTACATACACAACAAAGCTGGGTTGTTGTTGTTTACACTCTGCAAGGCCTGTGGAAGTGAGTGACATCATAGCACTGTAGTTCTGAGGGTTCTAGATGGATGCAACAATCTCCTGTTGCTTCTATGAAGGCCATAATAGACGACATCACCAAACAGCTCCATAGTCACATACACAGCAAAGGAGAGATGTTGTTTACACCTAGTGATGTCAGTGGTATTGAGTGACATCACAGCACAGTGCTAAGGCTCCTGGGCCTGGACACAGCAGCGGCTGCAATATCTCAACGGAGAATACGTTTATATATATGTGTGTGTGTGCGCGTATATATATATATATATATATATATATATATATATATATATATATATTTCTCCGCCGAAATCACTTTTAAACCCATTTCCACCTTTTTTTCCCTTCTCTTTCTCTTACTTTTTTTTCACGTTTTTTTACGTTTTTCTCCTTTTCGCCTCTTTTCTGGGCGTATTATTCTTCTTTTTCTTCTTTTTTTTCGTCTAATGCATACCCCATCAGTGCAGCAATGCTTATTCAATACCGCCAGCAGATGGAGACACTGGGGGATAATTTTCTAAGGATTTATACTGATTTTTCCTGTCTGAATTTGTCGCACAGAAAGTTGCAGGCCAAATATGTGTGACATTTCTGCGACTTTAGCTTCTAGAGCATTTTTACAACATTATACATAGGTGCTGAATACATAAAAAGCGACTGTTCAGCGACAGACAAGTCGCATCGGCTGAAAGTAGGCCAGAATGTCAGTCCATGTTGGAGCAGGTTTAGATACAGTCTAAAGCATAGATCTCAAAGTCTGTGCACAGAATTTAGCAAGGGCCTCGCACCTTCTGATGCATCAGGTAGGTGCACAATAGCATAGCCTAACCCTCTGTACTTTGGTCTATATTGATGCGGGACATAGACAGCCAGCTGATGACCAATCCATTAGTGCAATGGATGGCTGGAAGCATTTGTCTTTGCCTTTGCAATATCACAGAAGCAATGCATGGTCAATGTACAGCAATGACACACCTGTGTGAACAGCCAGGAGACCCCCCCCCCCCATGTTATGTTACATAGTTACATAGTTAGTACGGTCGAAAAAAGACATATGTCCATCAAGTTCAACCAGGGAATTAAGGGGTAGGGGTGTGGCGCGATATTGGGGAAGGGATGAGATTTTATATTTCTTCATAAGCATTAATCTTATTTTGTCAATTAGGAACATTCAGCACCCACCCGCTATCAAGGCAGCTGCCTATCATGTCATGCCCTACCTGCACAGGTGTGCTGGCTACTCAAATGATCCAATTAAGGAGGCCATTTAGTCAGCAGCAGCAGAAGTCCTGTGCCTGGACGCTCCAACAGCGGCCAGACACAAGCAAAAGCAGAAGCAGCAGAAGCAGCAGCAGCACCACCTTTTGTTTTTTGGCTGCAGCAGCAGCAAGGCCCACAGGGCTGGCTAGCTGGCTAGCCAGCAAGCAGGTAGCAATGAAAGTAGGAATCTTTCTTTTTAACCCTGTAAGGGGGTGGTGCACTGTACCCGAAGATACTGCCATATCGGGTCAATGCATAGGGCGACGGAAGCAAGCTTCGAAATCGGCCCCCGTTCTCAAAAATCCATTTAATATATGGTCCCCAGATAGGGGACGTATCAGATATTAAACTGATAAGAACAGATACTACACTTGATCTTAGCCAAAAGGCCGAGAAGCGATAACCGTGAAAGGGGCGGGCCCAACAAGGTGCCCTTCATGGGCACTATCACTGCTTGCTGTCAGGGAGGCTGCCAGACAATTTTCCATGCACACTCTGGGCTGGGGGGCAGTCAACCACCAGTACACACAGCAGAACCTAAACCCATACCATTATTGCTAAGCAGCAAGACAGGGGCCCATTGCACTCCCACGGGGCCTTTTTAAATGCAATCCATAACCCGGATTTGCCAGGAACCCTTCTTACTCCTCCTACTTGCATGTGACACTGGGCTTAGGATCTGCATAGGAAACACACACACAAGCACACACCTACCTTTGTTGCCTGCAGATGCCTCCTTGGCTGTCCCCAAACGGTATCAAACCAACACCCACGGGAAGCTGTAAGCATAGAGGACATGCCTGCACCCCATTGGACTTACCTGTGTGGGTTAAATCCGGGTTATTTGACAACCTATGGCGGTGATGGTTCTGCTCAGGCAGAGCAGTGCTGATGCTCCTCATAAAGCTGTCGCTGCTGTGAAGGTTCTAGGTGACATCACAAATCCCTATGGTTACATACACAACAAAGCTGGGTTGTTGTTGTTTACACTCTGCAAGGCCTGTGGAAGTGAGTGACATCATAGCACTGTAGTTCTGAGGGTTCTAGATGGATGCAACAATCTCCTGTTGCTTCTATGAAGGCCATAATAGACGACATCACCAAACAGCTCCATAGTCACATACACAGCAAAGGAGAGATGTTGTTTACACCTAGTGATGTCAGTGGTATTGAGTGACATCACAGCACAGTGCTAAGGCTCCTGGGCCTGGACACAGCAGCGGCTGCAATATCTCAACGGAGAATACGTTTATATATATGTGTGTGTGTGCGCGTATATATATATATATATATATATATATATATATATATATTTCTCCGCCGAAATCACTTTTAAACCCATTTCCACCTTTTTTTCCCTTCTCTTTCTCTTACTTTTTTTTCACGTTTTTTTACGTTTTTCTCCTTTTCGCCTCTTTTCTGGGCGTATTATTCTTCTTTTTCTTCTTTTTTTTCGTCTAATGCATACCCCATCAGTGCAGCAATGCTTATTCAATACCGCCAGCAGATGGAGACACTGGGGGATAATTTTCTAAGGATTTATACTGATTTTTCCTGTCTGAATTTGTCGCACAGAAAGTTGCAGGCCAAATATGTGTGACATTTCTGCGACTTTAGCTTCTAGAGCATTTTTACAACATTATACATAGGTGCTGAATACATAAAAAGCGACTGTTCAGCGACAGACAAGTCGCATCGGCTGAAAGTAGGCCAGAATGTCAGTCCATGTTGGAGCAGGTTTAGATACAGTCTAAAGCATAGATCTCAAAGTCTGTGCACAGAATTTAGCAAGGGCCTCGCACCTTCTGATGCATCAGGTAGGTGCACAATAGCATAGCCTAACCCTCTGTACTTTGGTCTACATTGATGCGGGACATAGACAGCCAGCTGATGACCAATCCATTAGTGCAATGGATGGCTGGAAGCATTTGTCTTTGCCTTTGCAATACCACAGAAGCAATGCATGGTCAATGTACAGCAATGACACACCTGTGTGAACAGCCAGGAGACCCCCCCCCCCCCCCCCATGTTATGTTACATAGTTACATAGTTAGTACGGTCGAAAAAAGACATATGTCCATCAAGTTCAACCAGGGAATTAAGGGGTAGGGGTGTGGCGCGATATTGGGGAAGGGATGAGATTTTATATTTCTTCACAAGCATTAATCTTATTTTGTCAATTAGGAACATTCAGCACCCACCCGCTATCAAGGCAGCTGCCTATCATGTCATGCCCTACCTGCACAGGTGTGCTGGCTACTCAAATGATCCAATTAAGGAGGCCATTTAGTCAGCAGCAGCAGAAGTCCTGTGCCTGGACGCTCCAACAGCGGCCAGACACAAGCAGAAGCAGAAGCAGCAGAAGCAGCAGCAGCACCACCTTTTGTTTTTTGGCTGCAGCAGCAGCAAGGCCCACAGGGCTGGCTAGCTGGCTAGCCAGCAAGCAGGTAGCAATGAAAGTAGGAATCTTTCTTTTTAACCCTGTAAGGGGGTGGTGCACTGTACCCGAAGATACTGCCATATCGGGTCAATGCATAGGGCGACGGAAGCAAGCTTCGAAATCGGCCCCCGTTCTCAAAAATCCATTTAATATATGGTCCCCAGATAGGGGACGTATCAGATATTAAACTGATAAGAACAGATACTACACTTGATCTTAGCCAAAAGGCCGAGAAGCGATAACCGTGAAAGGGGCGGGCCCAACAAGGTGCCCTTCATGGGCACTATCACTGCTTGCTGTCAGGGAGGCTGCCAGACAATTTTCCATGCACACTCTGGGCTGGGGGGCAGTCAACCACCAGTACACACAGCAGAACCTAAACCCATACCATTATTGCTAAGCAGCAAGACAGGGGCCCATTGCACTCCCACGGGGCCTTTTTAAATGCAATCCATAACCCGGATTTGCCAGGAACCCTTCTTACTCCTCCTACTTGCATGTGACACTGGGCTTAGGATCTGCATAGGAAACACACACACAAGCACACACCTACCTTTGTTGCCTGCAGATGCCTCCTTGGCTGTCCCCAAACGGTATCAAACCAACACCCACGGGAAGCTGTAAGCATAGAGGACATGCCTGCACCCCATTGGACTTACCTGTGTGGGTTAAATCCGGGTTATTTGACAACCTATGGCGGTGATGGTTCTGCTCAGGCAGAGCAGTGCTGATGCTCCTCATAAAGCTGTCGCTGCTGTGAAGGTTCTAGGTGACATCACAAATCCCTATGGTTACATACACAACAAAGCTGGGTTGTTGTTGTTTACACTCTGCAAGGCCTGTGGAAGTGAGTGACATCATAGCACTGTAGTTCTGAGGGTTCTAGATGGATGCAACAATCTCCTGTTGCTTCTATGAAGGCCATAATAGACGACATCACCAAACAGCTCCATAGTCACATACACAGCAAAGGAGAGATGTTGTTTACACCTAGTGATGTCAGTGGTATTGAGTGACATCACAGCACAGTGCTAAGGCTCCTGGGCCTGGACACAGCAGCGGCTGCAATATCTCAACGGAGAATACGTTTATATATATGTGTGTGTGTGCGCGTATATATATATATATATATATATATATTTCTCCGCCGAAATCACTTTTAAACCCATTTCCACCTTTTTTTCCCTTCTCTTCCTCTTACTTTTTTTTCACGTTTTTTTACGTTTTTCTCCTTTTCGCCTCTTTTCTGGGCGTATTATTCTTCTTTTTCTTCTTTTTTTTCGTCTAATGCATACCCCATCAGTGCAGCAATGCTTATTCAATACCGCCAGCAGATGGAGACACTGGGGGATAATTTTCTAAGGATTTATACTGATTTTTCCTGTCTGAATTTGTCGCACAGAAAGTTGCAGGCCAAATATGTGTGACATTTCTGCGACTTTAGCTTCTAGAGCATTTTTACAACATTATACATAGGTGCTGAATACATAAAAAGCGACTGTTCAGCGACAGACAAGTCGCATCGGCTGAAAGTAGGCCAGAATGTCAGTCCATGTTGGAGCAGGTTTAGATACAGTCTAAAGTATAGATCTCAAAGTCTGTGCACAGAATTTAGCAAGGGCCTCGCACCTTCTGATGCATCAGGTAGGTGCACAATAGCATAGCCTAACCCTCTGTACTTTGGTCTATATTGATGCGGGACATAGACAGCCAGCTGATGACCAATCCATTAGTGCAATGGATGGCTGGAAGCATTTGTCTTTGCCTTTGCAATACCACAGAAGCAATGCATGGTCAATGTACAGCAATGACACACCTGTGTGAACAGCCAGGAGACCCCCCCCCCCCATGTTATGTTACATAGTTACATAGTTAGTACGGTCGAAAAAAGACATATGTCCATCAAGTTCAACCAGGGAATTAAGGGGTAGGGGTGTGGCGCGATATTGGGGAAGGGATGAGATTTTATATTTCTTCATAAGCATTAATCTTATTTTGTCAATTAGGAACATTCAGCACCCACCCGCTATCAAGGCAGCTGCCTATCATGTCATGCCCTACCTGCACAGGTGTGCTGGCTACTCAAATGATCCAATTAAGGAGGCCATTTAGTCAGCAGCAGCAGAAGTCCTGTGCCTGGACGCTCCAACAGCGGCCAGACACAAGCAGAAGCAGAAGCAGCAGAAGCAGCAGCAGCACCACCTTTTGTTTTTTGGCTGCAGCAGCAGCAAGGCCCACAGGGCTGGCTAGCTGGCTAGCCAGCAAGCAGGTAGCAATGAAAGTAGGAATCTTTCTTTTTAACCCTGTAAGGGGGTGGTGCACTGTACCCGAAGATACTGCCATATCGGGTCAATGCATAGGGCGACGGAAGCAAGCTTCGAAATCGGCCCCCGTTCTCAAAAATCCATTTAATATATGGTCCCCAGATAGGGGACGTATCAGATATTAAACTGATAAGAACAGATACTACACTTGATCTTAGCCAAAAGGCCGAGAAGCGATAACCGTGAAAGGGGCGGGCCCAACAAGGTGCCCTTCATGGGCACTATCACTGCTTGCTGTCAGGGAGGCTGCCAGACAATTTTCCATGCACACTCTGGGCTGGGGGGCAGTCAACCACCAGTACACACAGCAGAACCTAAACCCATACCATTATTGCTAAGCAGCAAGACAGGGGCCCATTGCACTCCCACGGGGCCTTTTTAAATGCAATCCATAACCCGGATTTGCCAGGAACCCTTCTTACTCCTCCTACTTGCATGTGACACTGGGCTTAGGATCTGCATAGGAAACACACACACAAGCACACACCTACCTTTGTTGCCTGCAGATGCCTCCTTGGCTGTCCCCAAACGGTATCAAACCAACACCCACGGGAAGCTGTAAGCATAGAGGACATGCCTGCACCCCATTGGACTTACCTGTGTGGGTTAAATCCGGGTTATTTGACAACCTATGGCGGTGATGGTTCTGCTCAGGCAGAGCAGTGCTGATGCTCCTCATAAAGCTGTCGCTGCTGTGAAGGTTCTAGGTGACATCACAAATCCCTATGGTTACATACACAACAAAGCTGGGTTGTTGTTGTTTACACTCTGCAAGGCCTGTGGAAGTGAGTGACATCATAGCACTGTAGTTCTGAGGGTTCTAGATGGATGCAACAATCTCCTGTTGCTTCTATGAAGGCCATAATAGACGACATCACCAAACAGCTCCATAGTCACATACACAGCAAAGGAGAGATGTTGTTTACACCTAGTGATGTCAGTGGTATTGAGTGACATCACAGCACAGTGCTAAGGCTCCTGGGCCTGGACACAGCAGCGGCTGCAATATCTCAACGGAGAATACGTTTATATATATGTGTGTGTGTGCGCGTATATATATATATATATATATATATATATATATATATATTTCTCCGCCGAAATCACTTTTAAACCCATTTCCACCTTTTTTTCCCTTCTCTTTCTCTTACTTTTTTTTCACGTTTTTTTACGTTTTTCTCCTTTTCGCCTCTTTTCTGGGCGTATTATTCTTCTTTTTCTTCTTTTTTTTCGTCTAATGCATACCCCATCAGTGCAGCAATGCTTATTCAATACCGCCAGCAGATGGAGACACTGGGGGATAATTTTCTAAGGATTTATACTGATTTTTCCTGTCTGAATTTGTCGCACAGAAAGTTGCAGGCCAAATATGTGTGACATTTCTGCGACTTTAGCTTCTAGAGCATTTTTACAACATTATACATAGGTGCTGAATACATAAAAAGCGACTGTTCAGCGACAGACAAGTCGCATCGGCTGAAAGTAGGCCAGAATGTCAGTCCATGTTGGAGCAGGTTTAGATACAGTCTAAAGCATAGATCTCAAAGTCTGTGCACAGAATTTAGCAAGGGCCTCGCACCTTCTGATGCATCAGGTAGGTGCACAATAGCATAGCCTAACCCTCTGTACTTTGGTCTATATTGATGCGGGACATAGACAGCCAGCTGATGACCAATCCATTAGTGCAATGGATGGCTGGAAGCATTTGTCTTTGCCTTTGCAATACCACAGAAGCAATGCATGGTCAATGTACAGCAATGACACACCTGTGTGAACAGCCAGGAGACCCCCCCCCCCCCCCATGTTATGTTACATAGTTACATAGTTAGTACGGTCGAAAAAAGACATATGTCCATCAAGTTCAACCAGGGAATTAAGGGGTAGGGGTGTGGCGCGATATTGGGGAAGGGATGAGATTTTATATTTCTTCATAAGCATTAATCTTATTTTGTCAATTAGGAACATTCAGCACCCACCCGCTATCAAGGCAGCTGCCTATCATGTCATGCCCTACCTGCACAGGTGTGCTGGCTACTCAAATGATCCAATTAAGGAGGCCATTTAGTCAGCAGCAGCAGAAGTCCTGTGCCTGGACGCTCCAACAGCGGCCAGACACAAGCAGAAGCAGAAGCAGCAGAAGCAGCAGCAGCACCACCTTTTGTTTTTTGGCTGCAGCAGCAGCAAGGCCCACAGGGCTGGCTAGCTGGCTAGCCAGCAAGCAGGTAGCAATGAAAGTAGGAATCTTTCTTTTTAACCCTGTAAGGGGGTGGTGCACTGTACCCGAAGATACTGCCATATCGGGTCAATGCATAGGGCGACGGAAGCAAGCTTCGAAATCGGCCCCCGTTCTCAAAAATCCATTTAATATATGGTCCCCAGATAGGGGACGTATCAGATATTAAACTGATAAGAACAGATACTACACTTGATCTTAGCCAAAAGGCCGAGAAGCGATAACCGTGAAAGGGGCGGGCCCAACAAGGTGCCCTTCATGGGCACTATCACTGCTTGCTGTCAGGGAGGCTGCCAGACAATTTTCCATGCACACTCTGGGCTGGGGGGCAGTCAACCACCAGTACACACAGCAGAACCTAAACCCATACCATTATTGCTAAGCAGCAAGACAGGGGCCCATTGCACTCCCACGGGGCCTTTTTAAATGCAATCCATAACCCGGATTTGCCAGGAACCCTTCTTACTCCTCCTACTTGCATGTGACACTGGGCTTAGGATCTGCATAGGAAACACACACACAAGCACACACCTACCTTTGTTGCCTGCAGATGCCTCCTTGGCTGTCCCCAAACGGTATCAAACCAACACCCACGGGAAGCTGTAAGCATAGAGGACATGCCTGCACCCCATTGGACTTACCTGTGTGGGTTAAATCCGGGTTATTTGACAACCTATGGCGGTGATGGTTCTGCTCAGGCAGAGCAGTGCTGATGCTCCTCATAAAGCTGTCGCTGCTGTGAAGGTTCTAGGTGACATCACAAATCCCTATGGTTACATACACAACAAAGCTGGGTTGTTGTTGTTTACACTCTGCAAGGCCTGTGGAAGTGAGTGACATCATAGCACTGTAGTTCTGAGGGTTCTAGATGGATGCAACAATCTCCTGTTGCTTCTATGAAGGCCATAATAGACGACATCACCAAACAGCTCCATAGTCACATACACAGCAAAGGAGAGATGTTGTTTACACCTAGTGATGTCAGTGGTATTGAGTGACATCACAGCACAGTGCTAAGGCTCCTGGGCCTGGACACAGCAGCGGCTGCAATATCTCAACGGAGAATACGTTTATATATATGTGTGTGTGTGCGCGTATATATATATATATATATATATATATATATATATATATATATATTTCTCCGCCGAAATCACTTTTAAACCCATTTCCACCTTTTTTTCCCTTCTCTTCCTCTTACTTTTTTTTCACGTTTTTTTACGTTTTTCTCCTTTTCGCCTCTTTTCTGGGCGTATTATTCTTCTTTTTCTTCTTTTTTTTCGTCTAATGCATACCCCATCAGTGCAGCAATGCTTATTCAATACCGCCAGCAGATGGAGACACTGGGGGATAATTTTCTAAGGATTTATACTGATTTTTCCTGTCTGAATTTGTCGCACAGAAAGTTGCAGGCCAAATATGTGTGACATTTCTGCGACTTTAGCTTCTAGAGCATTTTTACAACATTATACATAGGTGCTGAATACATAAAAAGCGACTGTTCAGCGACAGACAAGTCGCATCGGCTGAAAGTAGGCCAGAATGTCAGTCCATGTTGGAGCAGGTTTAGATACAGTCTAAAGTATAGATCTCAAAGTCTGTGCACAGAATTTAGCAAGGGCCTCGCACCTTCTGATGCATCAGGTAGGTGCACAATAGCATAGCCTAACCCTCTGTACTTTGGTCTATATTGATGCGGGACATAGACAGCCAGCTGATGACCAATCCATTAGTGCAATGGATGGCTGGAAGCATTTGTCTTTGCCTTTGCAATACCACAGAAGCAATGCATGGTCAATGTACAGCAATGACACACCTGTGTGAACAGCCAGGAGACCCCCCCCCCCATGTTATGTTACATAGTTACATAGTTAGTACGGTCGAAAAAAGACATATGTCCATCAAGTTCAACCAGGGAATTAAGGGGTAGGGGTGTGGCGCGATATTGGGGAAGGGATGAGATTTTATATTTCTTCATAAGCATTAATCTTATTTTGTCAATTAGGAACATTCAGCACCCACCCGCTATCAAGGCAGCTGCCTATCATGTCATGCCCTACCTGCACAGGTGTGCTGGCTACTCAAATGATCCAATTAAGGAGGCCATTTAGTCAGCAGCAGCAGAAGTCCTGTGCCTGGACGCTCCAACAGCGGCCAGACACAAGCAGAAGCAGAAGCAGCAGAAGCAGCAGCAGCACCACCTTTTGTTTTTTGGCTGCAGCAGCAGCAAGGCCCACAGGGCTGGCTAGCTGGCTAGCCAGCAAGCAGGTAGCAATGAAAGTAGGAATCTTTCTTTTTAACCCTGTAAGGGGGTGGTGCACTGTACCCGAAGATACTGCCATATCGGGTCAATGCATAGGGCGACGGAAGCAAGCTTCGAAATCGGCCCCCGTTCTCAAAAATCCATTTAATATATGGTCCCCAGATAGGGGACGTATCAGATATTAAACTGATAAGAACAGATACTACACTTGATCTTAGCCAAAAGGCCGAGAAGCGATAACCGTGAAAGGGGCGGGCCCAACAAGGTGCCCTTCATGGGCACTATCACTGCTTGCTGTCAGGGAGGCTGCCAGACAATTTTCCATGCACACTCTGGGCTGGGGGGCAGTCAACCACCAGTACACACAGCAGAACCTAAACCCATACCATTATTGCTAAGCAGCAAGACAGGGGCCCATTGCACTCCCACGGGGCCTTTTTAAATGCAATCCATAACCCGGATTTGCCAGGAACCCTTCTTACTCCTCCTACTTGCATGTGACACTGGGCTTAGGATCTGCATAGGAAACACACACACAAGCACACACCTACCTTTGTTGCCTGCAGATGCCTCCTTGGCTGTCCCCAAACGGTATCAAACCAACACCCACGGGAAGCTGTAAGCATAGAGGACATGCCTGCACCCCATTGGACTTACCTGTGTGGGTTAAATCCGGGTTATTTGACAACCTATGGCGGTGATGGTTCTGCTCAGGCAGAGCAGTGCTGATGCTCCTCATAAAGCTGTCGCTGCTGTGAAGGTTCTAGGTGACATCACAATCCCTATGGTTACATACACAACAAAGCTGGGTTGTTGTTGTTTACACTCTGCAAGGCCTGTGGAAGTGAGTGACATCATAGCACTGTAGTTCTGAGGGTTCTAGATGGATGCAACAATCTCCTGTTGCTTCTATCAAGGCCATAATAGACGACATCACCAAACAGCTCCATAGTCACATACACAGCAAAGGAGAGATGTTGTTTACACCTAGTGATGTCAGTGGTATTGAGTGACATCACAGCACAGTGCTAAGGCTCCTGGGCCTGGACACAGCAGCGGCTGCAATATCTCAACGGAGAATACGTTTATATATATGTGTGTGTGTGCGCGTATATATATATATATATATATATATATATATATATATATATATTTCTCCGCCGAAATCACTTTTAAACCCATTTCCACCTTTTTTTCCCTTCTCTTCCTCTTACTTTTTTTTCACGTTTTTTTACGTTTTTCTCCTTTTCGCCTCTTTTCTGGGCGTATTATTCTTCTTTTTCTTCTTTTTTTTCGTCTAATGCATACCCCATCAGTGCAGCAATGCTTATTCAATACCGCCAGCAGATGGAGACACTGGGGGATAATTTTCTAAGGATTTATACTGATTTTTCCTGTCTGAATTTGTCGCACAGAAAGTTGCAGGCCAAATATGTGTGACATTTCTGCGACTTTAGCTTCTAGAGCATTTTTACAACATTATACATAGGTGCTGAATACATAAAAAGCGACTGTTCAGCGACAGACAAGTCGCATCGGCTGAAAGTAGGCCAGAATGTCAGTCCATGTTGGAGCAGGTTTAGATACAGTCTAAAGTATAGATCTCAAAGTCTGTGCACAGAATTTAGCAAGGGCCTCGCACCTTCTGATGCATCAGGTAGGTGCACAATAGCATAGCCTAACCCTCTGTACTTTGGTTTATATTGATGCGGGACATAGACAGCCAGCTGATGACCAATCCATTAGTGCAATGGATGGCTGGAAGCATTTGTCTTTGCCTTTGCAATACCACAGAAGCAATGCATGGTCAATGTACAGCAATGACACACCTGTGTGAACAGCCAGGAGACCCCCCCCCCCATGTTATGTTACATAGTTACATAGTTAGTACGGTCGAAAAAAGACATATGTCCATCAAGTTCAACCAGGGAATTAAGGGGTAGGGGTGTGGCGCGATATTGGGGAAGGGATGAGATTTTATATTTCTTCATAAGCATTAATCTTATTTTGTCAATTAGGAACATTCAGCACCCACCCGCTATCAAGGCAGCTGCCTATCATGTCATGCCCTACCTGCACAGGTGTGCTGGCTACTCAAATGATCCAATTAAGGAGGCCATTTAGTCAGCAGCAGCAGAAGTCCTGTGCCTGGACGCTCCAACAGCGGCCAGACACAAGCAGAAGCAGAAGCAGCAGAAGCAGCAGCAGCACCACCTTTTGTTTTTTGGCTGCAGCAGCAGCAAGGCCCACAGGGCTGGCTAGCTGGCTAGCCAGCAAGCAGGTAGCAATGAAAGTAGGAATCTTTCTTTTTAACCCTGTAAGGGGGTGGTGCACTGTACCCGAAGATACTGCCATATCGGGTCAATGCATAGGGCGACGGAAGCAAGCTTCGAAATCGGCCCCCGTTCTCAAAAATCCATTTAATATATGGTCCCCAGATAGGGGACGTATCAGATATTAAACTGATAAGAACAGATACTACACTTGATCTTAGCCAAAAGGCCGAGAAGCGATAACCGTGAAAGGGGCGGGCCCAACAAGGTGCCCTTCATGGGCACTATCACTGCTTGCTGTCAGGGAGGCTGCCAGACAATTTTCCATGCACACTCTGGGCTGGGGGGCAGTCAACCACCAGTACACACAGCAGAACCTAAACCCATACCATTATTGCTAAGCAGCAAGACAGGGGCCCATTGCACTCCCACGGGGCCTTTTTAAATGCAATCCATAACCCGGATTTGCCAGGAACCCTTCTTACTCCTCCTACTTGCATGTGACACTGGGCTTAGGATCTGCATAGGAAACACACACACAAGCACACACCTACCTTTGTTGCCTGCAGATGCCTCCTTGGCTGTCCCCAAACGGTATCAAACCAACACCCACGGGAAGCTGTAAGCATAGAGGACATGCCTGCACCCCATTGGACTTACCTGTGTGGGTTAAATCCGGGTTATTTGACAACCTATGGCGGTGATGGTTCTGCTCAGGCAGAGCAGTGCTGATGCTCCTCATAAAGCTGTCGCTGCTGTGAAGGTTCTAGGTGACATCACAAATCCCTATGGTTACATACACAACAAAGCTGGGTTGTTGTTGTTTACACTCTGCAAGGCCTGTGGAAGTGAGTGACATCATAGCACTGTAGTTCTGAGGGTTCTAGATGGATGCAACAATCTCCTGTTGCTTCTATGAAGGCCATAATAGACGACATCACCAAACAGCTCCATAGTCACATACACAGCAAAGGAGAGATGTTGTTTACACC